>NC_092461.1:15317500-15617500 GCF_047495875.1 Pithys albifrons albifrons | reverse complement strand
TATTTTTTAAGTGGAATGATATTGATTATTTTACCTCCTTAGGAAGCACTGTTATAAAAATCTTTATATTCCCCCAAGTCTTCTAGCAAAGAGGATAAAAATCAAATTTCACAGCTGTGCTAACATTAGGTCCAGACCGTTTTCAGTACATATTAAATAAAAAATGTTAGAATAACATTAAAAGCTTAATTTAAGCTGACAAAGGCAAAGAAATCAGAATTTGGATGAAAAAAAAGATGAAAAGTAACCTCTCTCTAGATGTATACACACCAACTTTCTCAAGTTTTTTTAGTAAGATTTATATTTCTTTTGGAAAAAAATAAAATGTCCCTGGGACTATTAGGGAACAAATAACATTGGACCTTTCACAAAGTAATCTTATGTAATTCATGATTTTCATAAATTTTAAAATATTAAATACAATTACTAAATCTTAACATATCAGATTAAGGATATTGCTTTTTTATGTTCCATTTAAATACTTCGGTTTTTCATTTTGGGAATACTGCATAATACAAAACTTAGAATAACATGTGCAGTTAAATGTACTTCTACAAAAGCACTTAAAGGATATTCAGGGCAGTTTCTTCTCAAGTATAAACAGATCACACTCATTGTTTATTTTGGGGAGAGAAGTAGATCAGGAAGTTCAGATAGTTTAAGTGTATTTTTAGAGAAAGACAAACTTTCAGAATTTCTTATGTTAATATATCGATGGAAGTTACAGGGGCATCCCATGACTAGTTGTCAGGAAAATTAGAACAAAGAACTAAATACTGCAAAAATTGCGTAATTACTATGGATAGTTCTGTGTATAATTTCTGCCTTCTAATCAACTCTAAATGAACTTATATGTGCTGCAAAAACATTGTTTCATGTTAGATTAATATTCTATTGATTTAGCAGAAAAGGTATTGCAACTATTTCTTGTCTTATTTCTGCATTACAGATATATATGCATTGTGAGATGGTTTAAACTTCCTTGTGAAGCTTTCTTTTATATCGAAAAGCATGTACAGAATTGGTAAACACCATACATAAGTACATACACTGTAGCTTTCGAACAGGATATGCTAAGAAGTAGATGAATCTTGATCTGAGTACAAGTTACAGACATCTGTTGAGTTGTCTCTGCTGCACTACACTGCTGCATTTTCTCAGACACTTAAGTATCTGGAAGAGGAAGCTGAGGTCTGAAGTGTTAGCCTTTGTTATCATAGGGTGAGTGATCTTTCAAAATGTATGATAAGTCAAGGTCTTCTAATAATTTATCAATGCAATATTGTCTCAGAATTCCCCAGCTGATATTCGATATTTTGTCTTGCTGTGTCTTCTATTCTTGTGGATATAACTTTTTCCTGCAAGAAAACAGCTATTTTGATTGTCAAATGCATGCAGTTTTTAACCAGGGGGAAAAAAGTGATAGCTTATCTCTAAAAATCCTTTCTGTAATATATTATGTTAAATGTAGTATACATTTAACATGGAAACTGTTCATGTTGAGTGAAAACTATACAAAAGATAAGAACTCAGTATAAAATCTAACAAATATTTCAGGGTTCTACTTTTAAGGGCTCAGCTATAGTCAATACAAACGAAATCAGTGGATTTTGCTTGTTATTCTTTATAGGCCTTAGGAGGTGAAACAACTGGTTTGTAAAAGATAGAAAAGTGGTACTGAAGTACAAAAAAATAAACTACTAACCAGAAGAACAAAAAAAATCCCCCTTCTGCTCATTTGCTACTTGCTGTTGGAGGCTGATATTCTACTTGAAAATTGCTTTGAAACCTAGAAGAGGTCACCTGATGTCTGCCCTCCTCTAATGATTCTCATGGTGTTATCACAAGTCTTGTGTCTGTACCCATCAACAAATAGCATGCCAATGCCAGCTTTCGCAGCTGCAAGGAGGGCAAGGATCAGTTCAGAACATTAAAAGAGGTTTGTGGCTAAAATTCCAGTGGCCCTGGCTAGTTTGCATACTGTGTTTTTCCTAGGCCTTTGTAGTATGAGAAGTTGGTCCATGTCAGAGTGATTTGGAAATAATCTGCAAAGTCTTTGCTTGTAAATTTGCTTCTTCAGTAAATGATTTAGAGATGCTTTTTTTTAACAATTAAAAGCCCAACCAAACAAAACCAACAATGACAACCCCACTTCCCCCCCCTCAAAAAAAAAAAAGAAAAAAACCCCCAAAGTATCAAACAACAAGGAATTAATGAATATGTGAATCAATTTGGAGGGGAAAATAAATAAATTGTTTAAAGAATTTTTCAATAAACTTATTCAATGTAAACACAGAATATGTTACTTTTCTACTGCAGGAAAGTGCCTGAAAATTAAATGTTTCTACTGGCATACTATGGGATTTATGGCAATTGTTTGTGGTTTTTTATCCCTTTCTCAATCCTCCACTCCTGAGAAAGTTTAAGAAAATCCCAACAACCAAAAAGGGTAAATCTGCATAGTAAGGTCCTGGATATTTTTAAGTTTTCCATGTAAGCATACCTTGTGTGGTCTGATATATAGTTCAGGGTGTAGTTTTCAAAAATGTCAAGCATGCACATGACTTATAAGCACACATCACTTTTAAGTTTTGAAAATTTTACATAAATCATTCAAAGACCAAAACAACAAAGGAATTTCATACCCAATAGAAGATGTATTTTACAATAAATGGAGCTAATGAATGGAAACCTGTTGAAGCTGTGTTCTTATAGGCCAAGGTGCTCATGAGTTGTTGGCAATACTCCAGTTTTGTTTTATGGAAAACATATATACCCATTTAATAACTCCCTTCTTTGTATTATTACATTGCTACATTAAATGGCTGTTTTTTCAAGCACCGATGTTACCAGTCCTTGTCTTGTATCAAAGATGATCTTAACATAAATAATATTACATTGACTTCAATGTAAACCTATTAGCAGAGGATACTAAATGGTCATCACATAAGAACAATAATGCTTTCAAAGCTTTCTAATTTTTTTTTTTCAGGGGATTTGGGTCCATCTTTCTTTCCTTTCATTCTCCATACTCTCTTCAGGTTGCCTGTAGCCACTGTATGCTTTACACAGTTTTCCCATATAATGATTCTATAGAACAAAACACAAAATTAGGAGTAAGCACCTATAAAATTGCACTCTAGGAAATTCTTGCAGTAAACATTGCCTACTTCCTCATTTTAAAAAACTTTAACAGCAAGTCAGCAGATTTATGTTTTAGATAAAAGTCACCTAATTGCATTCCTTGGTTTGAGAAAAATAAACTTAGAAAAAACTCATCTATCTTGACTACAAAGTGAGTTTACAAAAGAACTTTAGTACAGAAAAATACTGGACAGGGTTCTGAATAGTTTTATTATTGTAATATTTATATAAACTACTTTTAAAAGCATAAATATCATCAATGGTGGTAGGAATGATGTGCATGTTTGGAAAATAAACCCTTTAAAGACTATGACTGAAACATACAGAACTAAGAAAAGAATCCCTTAAAGAAGAAATGCACCTACAATGAATGTAAGGATCAAGAGTAGTTCACATTTTTAGCACCTCAGTGGAGACACAGTTGTAGAGTTATTAACTTTTGACAATTTCACAGTGAGCCATATAATGCAATGTTGTTATTAGTTTCAATTTTAAGTATATGTGGACATATCCTAAAGAAAAAAGGAAGGAAATCTTGAGTCATCTCGTAACATAAATATCTGCATAGGCAATGAATTGAATTAAACCTATTACACTGAGAGATGGCTTTGTATAGGGACTTGTATTTTTGTTTAAATCAAGCTATTGTTTTAGCACATATACCCATATTTTCTTTGTTTGTTTGTCTGTGTGAGGTGATGGCCCCTGATAAGGCTTGATGGGTTGAGGGAGACGTCTCAGCCCCCTGGAGGGATGCTCCTGGCCGAGGACAAAGGCTTTCAAACTGATAAGATTAACATAGGGTGGAGTGTTGTTTAAGGAATGGCATGGTCTCCCTTTGGGATATCTTCTATAACCACTCTAGGAGCCACCTCGCCTCAGGCATCTGCATCCTGTCCCCCCCCCCCCCCCAATAGATTGACCATTAGTCACAAAACCTCATGAAGGGAAAAAAAAAAGTTATAAAAAGTGTGGAGTTCAAACTCCAGAGAGGAGGGACAAATGCCAGTGTCTCTGTGAGGGTAACTGCTGCAGCTTGCCCTGTCTCCTCCTACCTCCTGGAACAATGTAGGGGTGAGAAGACCATGTGCTTTCTATTTTTCTATACTTTATTTTCTTCACTTTACTTTCTTACAAAGCTTATTCCTTTATACATTCTATTTTACATCTTATGCTAATAGCTATTTTGATTCTTACTTTATAAGCATATCCTTTACTGTGTTTTGCTACCTTAATACTAATAACAGTAACTTGCTTTACACTTTGCTACTTAATATTGGTTATTGCTTTTTGCTATTCTTACTTTATAAGACCAGCTCTGTTTTACAACTACAGTAACTTGCTTTACTTTCAATGTGCAGTTTCTTTTACAACATGTGTGTTAATAAAAAGCAGCTCTGTTATTTCCTTTTGTTTTGTGTTACAGAGAGAGTAGCGTGCAAGATATTTTATTGTCCTATGTTATTGAGAGAGTGTCTAGATAAGTGTTTTAGGTGGCTGTGTTTTTTGTTAGTAGTTCTTTGTTGATAGTTTCAGTCTGTCGTGAAAATGGGATACATTGCTGTATTGTAACTTGTGTTTAGTGTGTTTGTAAAATGTGTTTTGTGCTCATTTCTTTTGGGGTCTTTTATTATCAATTAAATACAATCTTGCAGCTGAACGTTATCACCAGCAAAGCGGAACCCACAATAACTGTCACATATTTGTATTAATAAATGTTATTTCGGGAGCAGTTGTGGGAAAAGTTCTTTTCTGGCTTAAGTGTGACTTCATATTAGAGGTCAGAAACCCTTCCAACCTGTGTGCTGTGAAGCAGTTCAACAGACAGTGTTGGGGACATAAGGCTCTGATTGTTTAGAAGTGCTTATTGCTAATAATTTCTCCCTGGCTTAACTGTGGTCCTCATAGGGGAGTCAGAAATCTTTCCAGTCTGTGTTCTGTCCAGAGTCCGCCAGGCAGTGCTGAGTTCATAAAGCTTTGATTACTCCGAGGACGCTTATAGCTAATAACTTTTATTAATACAGTTAAGACTAGAAATCTTTGTATTTCTGTCTCCCTCCTCCCTTTCACATGACAGTCTGTTTTGTGGTGGGGGAAGGGGGGGTTGGTGTTGGTTTATTTTTGGTGGCAGATTCTGTTATCTGTATCTACAGAGGGCAGGACACTGAAATGTAATATTAAAGTGAAAAAATGCATTTAGTTCAGCTGAATATTCCATTGCTACAGAGATAAATACCTTTTATAGTTTAGACATTTCTATTTAGGCTTACTGAAAGCAAAGCAATTTGCTTCTGGAAAGTTCTGAATTAAAGAGTAAGCAGGTAAGCCAATTTCTTGAGACAGAATCCACTGCAGAGACATCTGTGTAACTGTGACACTGTAGCTTATTAGCTAAATGTTGCTGCCTTTAAAAAAAAAAAGAAATAGAAAAAACCTACATTCAAAATTCACACTGCTAAATCCTGAATGCTGATAAAATAAGAAAATTTCCTATGTTTAGTCTGTAAAGAGCACAGGGTTAAAGCCTATGAGCTATTTGTGTGAGGCAGAGAGGCCAAACCTGAGAGAAAACAATCTGGAATGCAGAGTGATGCTACTGGCAGTTGTATGGTGTGATCACCACATTGCAGCATAGTCTTTTGAGAAGTAAGTGAAATATAATTCCACTAGGAAAACTTCACAGTGTTATCCAGTGCATTGACCTAGGAAAATCCGTAGACTGTCTTATAGCACCTTTGGTCTAAATCACATATAAGTTTTACCCCTTCAGTTATGCTCTTAGCTATTGAACTCTAGATCTTTCAGTCACGTGTCAAAATAAATACTGTCTGACAGCTGAAGAACACCTTTATCATCCCCCGTTGCTCACTGACTTCATAGAAGCATACCTTTAGTCTTCACAAGAAAAAAGGAGGCTGTGATCTCAATATTTCAACACTTTTATTTACCTTATCTGTAATATAATTAATAGATGACTGCATAAAGATCAAGGTGGCTATCAAAGAAAATGAGACAGCTTCATATGAAACTTGCTCTTTTGAATCAGTCTAGGACTCTATCAAAGCATGTGTGATAATTTCATGTAAATCCCGGTGTTCTGAATCTGTATCTTTTAACCTGTACATACCATTTTTAACACACTACATTTCAAAGACATTCAAAGCTGATCTAATTTGTATTACAGAATTACATTATAATCTGGAAGCAGCACATCATACTGATTTCTTAAAATTAATGTGGAAGCTCATTATAAAGACATCTACAGAGGGCTCATGTAGTCTTTCTCAAAAATACTGTGACTTAAAACAACTACAGTCTCCGTTTAAAGTACACCTTTTTCTAGCCAGTCAGATCTTTCTCTGAAGTCTGCATTTTGAAATTCTGTATTTTGAGCATAAACCCAAGAGCATAATATTCAGTGGCATCTAGGATTGACATTTGTAAACACTCCTGAATTTTTGCTGTTGAAATGTATAAAAATGTCTTCAGTTTTTCATTTATGATATGATGAATTAAGGAGATTGAAATGAATGCAAGTGATGGACTGAAGTAAAAAGCGGTAACACTAAATAAGGCTATATCACTGGGGTCTCCAGATGCATTTCTGCTACCTTGTTTAAGTGACACCTAAACTGACTTTTAAAAGTGAACCTCTAATATTATAAATTCAACGAACAGACTTAAAAAAAGACTCATGTAACTTGTCATGACAAAATAACAGACACTTGTTTACCAGGTAACCATCCTACATGAGGTACAGCCAGGGATTGCACTTTTACCTCTTCCAGGGTAAACCACTTTTTGGAAAAACACAGCAAGAGTAGTATAGCCTTCCAGGCCAAACTCTGTAAACAGATTATAAATGTAAGCTGACCATGCTTTAAGTCTGGTTTCAAATTAACACTGAGTCATTACACTTGAGAACCATCCCATGACAACATTGCTTTACTCACCAACTTCCTGCCCACCCAAATAAGCAAATTACATCTGCCTATTTTTATTCTCTTTTCCAGATTTGCAGGAATGAATCCCATGACCCAAGATAATAATACCTAACAAAAACTAAATATGAAATATAAATGATGTAAATTGCTGACCAGCCTCAAGGTTCATCAAATGATGAAATAGAAAAAAAGAAAAACAAACAAACCAAAAAAAAAAAAAGAAAAAAAAAGGAAAGAGGTCTGCTCTGGAAAGACCTTAACCCTTAAAGCCAGTTTGATATGCTGAATAATGCAACTGAAGAAGCTGAAATATTAGTATCAAATTTTAACCTGTGACCATGTCCAAAATTACAATCAGATAATCTGAGCACAGAAAACTCCAAGACAGCTGGACAATCATACTTTATGCCTATGTTACTTTCTAATGGAGTGACATCAAAGCAGGTGTTTATATACTTGGTCTGGCTGATAGCATTAGAATGTGTTCTTTCAAGAACATGTCTTTATAAAAGAGCTAAAAGAACTGATCCTATTCCTACTTATGAAAATACTTCCATATAAATTATTAGGAGTCATAAACCCCTAAAAAGAATAAAGATTTACAGGCCCATATAACTTGTATTAGTTGCAGTTAAAGAAAGCCTTGAAAATCTACAAACATAGTGCCAAGCAGTCATTTTGTTTAGAATATACCATATATGGAAAAAAGGAATAGAGCAAATATTTTTCAATTAACTCCACAAAACTCATTGTGCTGCTATCAGAAGAAAGAGAGAAACTCCTAACTCCTGGTGAACATAAAGTTTGATAAAGCTATTTACCCTTTGTCTCAGAACATATAACTCTGCAGCAGAACAAAGCTGGGAGGTTCAGAGGTGAGGACTGCCGAGTAGCTGCCAAGCAATCCAGGGACAGCAGTGTCTGAATAGAAGAAAAGCCCACAGAAAGCAGATGAATAGGAAAGCCTACATGAATTTGATGCACTATGTATCTTAAGGTCATCTTTCTGCTCCATCCATCTGAAGGTGGACAGTATTTGACTACTATTTTTTCTGTGAAAGCATCGGTATCTTGGGTTCCCACTGTCAAGCACCTAGGTGTTTTTAATTGATTTGGAGCAGGCAGAGGTTGGATTTAGAGCATTCTTTAACAAGGGATTAGATATGGAGTATTTATTAACAAGGCAACAGGACAGTATAGTGCATAGATCAATATGGTAACACTATTCCTGAACCACATGCAGGCAATCACAGTTGCAATTTTAGATTTTCTGTTCATCATTTCCAATAAAACTGTCACAAAGTTGTTGGAGATCATGGTCACATAACTGGGAGCAATATTTCACCCATTGCCTATAATTGGACGAATATGCATACTAAGGAAAAACTTGATCTTTTAATTCTAGAGAAGGCATTAGCAACTGCATAGAGCTAAAACCTGTGCAAGTTAAAACCCATGAAAGCATCCTATTTCGCCAGTGGATCCTGCTAATAATATACTTTACACTGAATCATAATCATCCTGGGATATATATATTAATTTTGGCTTAAGAGAACAATATAGTATAGAAACAAAGCTGTTACAGTGAAAAAATGTTGCAAAAAAGTATTTACTAATTTGAATGAATCTTAAAAACCCAGAAAACTACAGAATGATCCAACTATTTGGATGGCATGAAATCTGCTGGCCTTTCTTGAAAACTCTTAAGAAAATGCCCTGAACCAGAAATTTCTATTCCACCTCTTCGCCAGGGCAAAAGTCCAAATGGAGAAATGATCCCTGCTAAAAACAAGTACTGATCTGAAGCAACTAGTGATGTTTCAGCTTTGGGTGCATGCCTTGTTTTTCAGGAAATAACTTAAATCCAGTACAGATTACAACCATGAAATAAAAAGCAGAGCCACATCTGGCTGTCACATCTGTGCAAAGCAAAGCTTACTTTGTTTAGCCTGACTGATTTATGGGTGTATCTAAATCATCTCAAGACTATTTCATTTCTCTTTTTCATAAAGGAAGCAACAATATTGTATCATTTTTAATTGCTATAATGTGCAAACAGATTTTGGGCCTTGTCACTTTGCTGTAGCATCTTTGAAGAACAAAATAAAACATAAATCTTAAAAATGAATAAAATAGACATTTAAAGCTACAGCTATTGCAAACTATAAAATTCTGTATTCTAGTATATAAAACAAAATATCTGGGGTCCTTTTAAAGATATTAAACATTATTAAGTCAAATTAGGGAAAACTACTACTTCCTTTTTATTACAACAAGCTTTGATCAGCTTTGGTCAGATTTTTAGCCTTGTAAATGAATTACATGGATTAATGGGTTCACTCTAAGGTAATGAACCCACTATGTTGCATTCTTTAAATTAAGCTGTCATTCAAATGCAATGAAAATTTAAAAAATATTTTCTGGGTTTTGCATGTTGAACACGGAAATAAAACAAAATAAAATATTAAAATTTGAAATTCCACTTGGAATATTTTCAAAAAATGCTAAACTTTTCTTCAGATTATATTTTTATTGCAACTACATCGTTGCTGCCTATTTTCATACTTTGTCAAACACATAACTTCATGTTAAGTACATTTCATATTTTTACATCTATATTATTACTCATATTTTAAAACAGGACAAGGAGAAGCTTCCATGACTCTGATGTATTACTGAGTTTAATTCAAGCTCTCCAAGAATCCAGATCTCTCTCACTATGTTTTTTTTAGTGTTATCATGGATTTTGTTGCATAGATGTCACTATAGAAAACTAAGTATTTATCTTGCAACCAGTTACACATTTAGTTAAATTCTCACACATAGCCTGCTTCGACAAAGCACTAAAGCAAAGCCAAAATTTGCACAAGTGTTTCAGTCCATTCTTTCACAACTAAATGGGTTAAAACAGGTATATGGTAAGCAGTGTGGGAGATTAGGTTAAGTAACCCACTAAAGTTAGGGTAAGTATGTATGTGCATAAAGCCAAATAACTGGACCCAGAATAAATAAATTGATCATTTAACCTCTCCTACAAGAAGAAAAAATCTCAAGGTAAATGTTAAGACTGAGAGAAAAAGTGTCACAAATAAAGCTTGACAAACAGAAAATAGCCATTTATAATACTGCAGAAATTCAGACTGCTGATTACAATGGGGATGGAGAAAAGGATAAGAGAAAAACAACCAAAAGTTCATACATCAATAGATACAGTAAATGCAGCTGCAACATGCTCTAAAAAAATTAAATTGTAAGTGAAACACAAAAACCTATGATTATTGTTGATTAGTATTAGCCTAAGTAATTCACTGTCTGTCATGGGAAAAAGTCAAGAATTATTTTAAAATAAACTATATAGTTTGGAGGTTAGATCAACACTGACTTTAGATGTCAAAAATTGTTATTTCTTTGAAGAAACAGGATCACATCATAGTTACTCAAACTGACAATGTACACAGGGAGAGAAAGCCCTTAGGATTAATACAATGGCATTTATATCAGAAATCCCATGTTTAGCAATTGTTACTTTTATTGTTTTAAAGTCATTTTTTCATATATTATGACATAAAAGTTATGTACACAGTATTGTTTTATGATGCATTGTCTAGAAGAGGGCTCACAACCTTGTTTCATTCACACTGCAAATACATTCTATCATGAGCTTCATTTCTCTAATGCTGTGATGTTGCTTTCATTTCCTTTGTGCTCCAGCAAAACTATGTTGAGAGAATATACTTTAAAGTGTTAAAAATTTAGCAAAACCACTCCAATAATTTGCAAGTATGGACAGTTTAGGAAAACACTGAGATAAAACAATTAAGTTTAAGAGAGTCACAACCCATAAAATTATTTCTTGCAATATGTTCTTCATGCAAATGGTTGTTTTCTTTAGCTCAGTTTCAAGATATAGAATGTTTGACTGTAGACATGAATGACCTTAGGACCACATTAAAACCATATTGGCGTACAAAATCAGATTCAGACTGGAAAGCGAAGATACAGGTTATGTAATTCAGAAATGACAGACAACATTTTCTAGTGTGATACAGCTCTTGTACTTCTGTTCTGAAGTACTGGTAACTGCAAATGAGTAGATTATTTTTCCAAGTACAAAGACATCTTACATAGAGAAAACATTTAAAAGAATAATATCCCCAAAAATCAAAACATTCAAAATCTGGCCTATTTAAAATGGTCCTCATACAGTTCGATTTTTAGGATGCTTATTGTAGAAAACACTGAAAATTAGAGTGATAACAAAACTATTTTCCTTGACATTTCAGATATAATGTATCTTTACTGGAAACACATATTTACTTTACGTTTTTTCAGAGATCTCAAAGATAAAAAATTTCATCTTCATGTAGATGAGAATTATCATTAGGAAAGCAGAAAGAATAAGTTCCATATACCTTTGAACTGTAAGCCCTCTGGTGCAAGAACTAACACTCTTCTGTTCTTATGTTATATTTAACACAGTGTGGCTTTAGTTTTGGTTAGTTCCTGGCAATAATATAGGAAACAAGATTAAATTAATATAACAAGGGCAATTCAGAGGTTTTGGTTCACTTTGTTTCGGAAGAGACAGGAAAGTTTCTGTTCAGAAGATCAGTGATTACAGTGTAATTCCAGTGGAGCACTTAAGCATCACTTAATCTGGGAATTTTTTGCAAGACCTTCATGTTACACAGACCTGGTATTCACTTTTCAGAGTGATGAATTATGTCCAATCTGCTCACACTGTAAGTTCTTACACCTTGAACTGATGTTGCCTTTCCCTCCTGCCTTCCTCCCAAAAGTCAGGCAGATACATTTATAAGGAAGGTGAGGTAACCCAGTCCATTTCCTTGATCTCAGGTTGGTTTAACTTCACTTACGGTGTTCAAAATGCTTGCCTAATCTTCTTTTAAAAAGTAAGATTTCCAGTGTCTCTCTGTGAAATTATTTCCTGCTCTTATCTGGTCTTCCCACTAGGAAGCTTTATTCCTGGTCTGAAGCTTAATTCCTTCTATTTTAAAGCTTTCACTTCTTCCCTACCCACACTCAGTGTTGAGAACAACTTATTTACTCTTTTGAGTCACATTTACACACCAGATACTTACTACTCTGTATATCTTCAAACTAAATAACCCCGATGTTTCAAATGTTCTTAGTACCATCTCTCAAACCTGTTATTGTTCTTCATTGTCTTCTACTTATGAACCCTGTATGGTCAATGCCCCTTACTGGAGACAGGAGACCTTGCTCGTTGACTGAGGACTTCATGTTCTGGGAAAGGACACATACTTACCTCTGCCACAGAGCTGCTTGCCTATTGGAAATTGACAGTATCTGACTTCTGATTCACTAGTGAAAGTAAAACTGCGCAAAACATTTCAGCACACTCTGGTATCTGATTTGTTGTCTTAAAAGTGTGTGCATTTTATTTACATGAAGATGCCATCTCCACACACAAAGGCTCCTCATCTTGTAGAAGAAAATCAGACCTGTTTTACTATGGTGTTAGCTTTTGTTTCTGTCCGTATCATCTTCCTTATTTCTATGTATTTTGTAATTTGTTTGTATAAGTGAAGTTAAACTGGCTGCTTGTAATTCCTATTTTTCTCCTGCACTTTTAAAGATGGATGTTATGTTTGCTATATTAGTCTTCTGAAATCTTGCTTATTATCACAAATTTTCCAGAAGGACTTCTAATGTCTCTGGCATTAGTGAAATTACTTCTTTATGTGCCTTGGAGTGGAAATGGGCATGTCCAGCTGTCTTAAAAGTGTATAAATAATTTTAGCAATCTCAGGCTTGTTTTTATCCTTCTGTAGCTTGACTCCTTTGTCATCCGCATTAACTGCGTTGCCTGTTTGACTGAACTTGACCTTTTAGTGAAAGCTGGAGCAAAAAAGACATTAGATTTACTTTCAGTTTCTTGATGTCATATGTTGATGTCTTCCTGCTCCCTTGGGAAATGGCCAGCACTTTTGCTGGTGTTCTTGTTGCTTATGTTGCTTGCCAGCAGTGATTGTTTTGAGTCCTGTTTCTTCTTTTCTTCATGCTCCAACTATTCTTTGAAGCTCCTTCATAAATTACCTAATTTCTATGTCTCTATTCTTCATTCTTAAATTTTAAATGATTGAAAAACTCATTATCACTAATTGCACTTTCTATCCTTCAGCTGCCTCTGTAATTTGCACTTATGCCTTCAATATAATTTTTAAAACAATAGCTAAATTTTCAGAACCCAATTTTTTACCTAATTAGATTTATTTTCCCTAGAAGTATACTTACAATATTCTGAGTTTATTGGAATCTGCTTTCACACATAATTTTAGTTTTAATATTCTGTTTTCCTTTCTTCCTAAGAAGTAATGAATTTTGTAATTTTTTTGGCAATCCTTCAGAGTTGCCTTTCATCCTCATGATTTCCATTTTTTCAGTTCTTTCCTGTTGGTTAGAAGTGAATCTAGAAAGTTGTCTTTTACTGCTTCTTGTTCTCTTCAGTGTTTGTATTCCAAAAAGATGTGAGACATTTAGTTCTTGTTTTATTCCTTTCTCAGCAGATCTCTGAAAAAAAGCCTCTGTCACTTTCAAATTTTCATGTGATTCTGCGCATTTTTAAAAATAAACCAACTGTCTCAATTACTTAATATTTGTAGGGGGTTGAGGATGAGAACATATAGTGAACAAAGACTTGGGCCCACAATTTTCCATCTTATGAGAGGCCTGTGTTTCCTTTACAGCCAAAAGTGCTTGTCAGAAATGGCATTTGACAGCTTCTATCACTCTCTCTCACCTCCACACATTGATTTTCACCTTGTACGGTACTTTAGCTTCAATTAGGCACAAGGTGTTATGCCTGAGACCACTTAGATATCTATCAGAAGGGCTACAACTAAGCATGGCTGCTGTGGAGACCAAGGACAAATTTGGCTTTCAGGCACACTGAAAACATTTTTGTGGTAGCTGCAGGCTAAAAACATGAACTATAAGCAATGTAATTATGAAGTATATGAAAACAAACTCCATGGTTACCCAACTCCCTCATTTTGATCAGATCATTTGGCATATCACTGCAGAGAACTTTCCTTTGGAAAAAGACTACACTTTTCATGAGTAGTTCAATAAAAGAAACTATTTTATGGGTCCAGGAGATGGTTAAAGGGTTCAGAAGGAAATAATTTGCTTTTATTTTGCTTTAGAAATTAATTCCAATTTTTATAGCAATTTACAACAAATTCCTGCACATTAAATGCAAAGCACTAAAGCAAAAGTTACAAACAGTATGTATTAGTGTTTGTGGAATGAAAATTAAAATGTGCTGCCACTTCTGCAGTCCAAGTCATTATGTTTTACAGCTTAGGTTAACATTGTGCTATAAAATACAGTAAATAACTGTTAAAAGCAGTCATTTGCTCAGAATTATTATGAGTTTCATTTTGGGAATGATTCAGCCAACCATTTTTTTTCCTGTATACATGGCAAATTTTTGAATTTTATAGATCAGCTCTTAACAGTGACCTGTCATACTGATTGGAGTTTCCATGTTAAGAAGTCAACTTTAAATACACTAAAAACTACTGTGTTTGATGCCACTGCTTCACTTGTAGAAAACTGTATATGGTAAATATATATTCCTATTTTTAAACCATCACCTCATATGGGAAAGCTATGTTTGTTCAGAAATCATTCTTAGCCAAGGAGGCTGACAGGGTCATTTTTTTCTAACTAATCAGTGTTATATAGCAGGAGTCTCAGCATGAAATAATAGTTCCAGCTTTGTGCTGAAATTGCTTATAGGTCCAGTCTTTCACATCTTCTATTCCCAATCAAGTACAAAAATAACGGCATTCTGGAATGTTTCAAATATGTATAATCAGTCTGTTAAACAAAGGCATTAAGTAGTAGGATTATAGTTTTTCTGAGCTAGCCCAGGGTCTGTGGGTTTCTTCTTTTGATCCAGTCCCATATTGTAAGAGTGAAAACTTGTTTGTGCTCTGTCTGTATTCTCTTACACATGTGCTGCTTTGATTTTCATTTACTATTATATTACCTCTGTGTTAGACTATGTCATTATCCCTCCAGGTCTTCTAATATTTCATTAAGAATTTTAAGCTATTCAGCATCATTGTACTGCGTTTTTCTGGCTGCTGGTTCAAAGAGGTTAAAAATATATTTTTCTATGTATTTCATCATTCCAATGAGTCTGCATGACCCTTTCATAATTGCTGGAGGACAGATTTGGGGCTTGGCTCAGACTAGGTTTTGAACTACACATGCAGTTTATTCACTTCTCCTTCTGAAATATTCCTTCTATTACTCAGACTTCTTGACTGCTGTTGCTCTTTCCCAAGCTGTCTTAAGCCACTAGTCATAGCCTTCTACCACTTTTCACAAATCAAGATGTCATTTCTCTAGACCTTAATATAAGTTCTAAACCAGCAAATGTAGTGTTTTCCTGTGAAATGTCATTGGTGTTGTATATATAAATCAGGTTAGAGAAATGTTTTTTCACAGCAGTGTTGAACAGATGTCCCCATTTTTAAGCCAGTTAACTCCACTCAAACCTCCCTGATTGTTCAAACTTAGAAAAGCAAGTGATGTCAACCATTTCTCCCCCAATTTCCCTTTCCCTTACTTCTTTAGGACAATGACACATATTTCTTCTCTTTAATTCAGGTCTTTATGTAAAGATGAGATCTGGGTTTTTTCCACCTACAGTGACCAGTTTACATAGTTATTCCCTTTGTTTCTCTCCTCATGCAATAATTTCCAGAGCTGTGAGACTGTTAAGCTTCATTTCCATTTGTCATAGGATGGAATGGTTTTTCCTCTGAGATGCATGTATCTTGGGACAAGTGGTCTAACTTCTTTATTCCTCAAAGCATGACATTAAAATCTTCTTCAGTTGTTTTGATACTAGCCCTGTAGGACTTGAAATGTTTCCCAAACTAATATTCGTTCCTTGCCATGCTGGCAAACTGTAATTCTTTTCAATTCTATTCACCCGAACACTTTACATATTCTCTTTGTGCAAACAAGTTCACCACCATAGGGACTTTGTTTCAAATACATATGTCCACTTGCTTGTGGCTTTTCTTTTAGTGTTTATCTTGTGGTTTCTGATACTATGTTGGCTGCTGAATTGCCCTCTTTTTAGTACTGAGAAGCTCTGCATTTGCTTTGAGGCTGAGTGCAGATGGCAACCTTGTGAAGAAACTGTCTCACTATTCATATGACTACAGGACCAGGTGAACCAATGTACATGTGCACACCAGCATCTAACATTTCTAAATGCAGGTGATTGATTTTGTTATATGTTTCATAATCCTTCAAAATTTGCTTTTCAAACCAAGTTACTGCTTACTAAGCAAGTTCATGCTTGTTTTGTCTCACAGTTTCGCTTCCCTTATGAATTGTACATTAAGAGTGGCAGAGTATTTCTCTTAAAAAATTTTTATTCATAACCCCAGATTAGCTCTGGTAGTGATGTTATACTTATATAAATGCCTTATGTAGATAAATATGTAAAAACCTCTAACTTCCAGGGAAATTTTCTGTTTAATATATGAGCGATCTCCTTTGCAAAAATTTGCTGGGTGACAATGATTTAGGCTTCCATGAAGGAGCCAGAGTTTTCAACAGATTTTGGTTTTGTATTAGATAATTTAAATACATTTGTGTTCAATGTGTTGTTTACTGTGAATCCAAATCCATTAAACTCACTTTGCTTAATTAATTTATATGTTTAGTAGTTTTGACTACTTTGTTTGGCTTTGTAAATTCCAGTCTTGGAGCTGGGTGCCAACCTTCAAAAGTTGTAGAGCTGAACTTTACAAAAGAGATTGCTTTTATAATTTCAGACCTCCAGCTTTGAACTTTTGTTAACTTTCTGGCTTAGGCACCTTTTTCTTTTCTTCATATTTCAGCCCATAGGTCTATTGGGTCTGGCTGTGTCCTGGGTTGAGCTGGCAAAACGCCAACTGTCCAAGACAGAGAGAAAGTGTTCCTCCCCCCCAACCAGCCAAGGGAAGAGAAGAGGGAGAGGGAAAATAAACCCTTCAAACCCAGGTTTATGCTGAAACTAACTACATGTATTTATACAGAAAAGAGAAAATTAAGAGGAAACTACAATATAACACCCACTTACACAAGTTACATATATATAACAAGGCATAACTTCCCACTCCCCAATCAATACAAAGCAAAGTCTATTACACTAGATCTGTAAGTACTCTGAGAGACACATAGCAAGAAACAGAAAGAGTAACAACAAAAATATTTCTACTTCCCTGAATGCAAATAAAATGCAAGCAGAGGCAACAGAAGCAGGGCCTAGCATAGTAGAGGAGCTGCTAGATGTCTTCCTCTTAGTGCAGCCATGATGGAACTGACTAAGCCACTCCCACATACTGGATTTACACCTTTTGAGATGATGTAGTATGGTATGGAATACAATATTATTGGCTAGAAGAAGTCAGCTGTTAGCTAGCTCAGCCCAGCTTAAATCAGCTGACAATCCTAGGCCTAGCTGAACTTTAAAACCTAAGTTTAGGCCCACCTGGCTAAACCCATAACATGTTATAATGTCGCAGGTTTAGCCTAGCTGCTGCCAACCCTGGACTGGCCCCCCTTTCCCTTCCCAGAACTTCCCCAGCAAAGGAAAGGGAAAAAAAATCCACTGAAAAGAAATGCACTCTAGAGAAACTGAACTGAATAAAAAGAATAAATTATATTTTCTAACATTCACAAACCACACTGTATACACAGTACGTGGAATCCCACCCCCCAGGGGAAAGGAAAAGGGAAAAGGGGAATAGGGGACTGAGTCCCTGGGAAATTGAGAAGAACACAAAACCAAACCAAAAGAAACAAATGAATCAAACAAAACACAATTAAAAACCTCAAGGAAGGGGAACAAGAATGAAACAATCTCACCCAGGACAGGAGAACCACCACCAACCGGAAGGAACAGACTCCAACCACCTCCCACCAGCTCCTCGGCCAAGAGAGACGACAGCAAAAACCACTCCCCCCCTGCTACGTGGAAGACACGTGTGGAATACTTGTAACTTCCTTAGATACAATGGTTACTGAGGAAGCCATGGATCAAACTATTACAGGCTGAGATAGTGTTCATTTTCCCAATACAGGCCTCACAGTGCCCTGGTCTGCATTGGTAGCTAGAAAGGTGTTGATAAGACCTCAGTGTTTTGTCTACTGTTGAGCAGTGCTGGCATAGCATCAGTGCTGTCTCCCTAACATTCCCCCTGTCAGAAAGCTGGGGGAGACATGATGCGGGGAGAGGACACAACTATGCCAGCTGACCCAAATTAACTAAAGGGATATTCCATAGTATGTGGCATAATTTCTTTCAGAGCAAACCCCTGTTTTCTGGGAAGTGGCAGAACACTGCTTGCTGATGAGAAGCATAGAATAAACCTGTTTTTTTCTCTTTGCTTGTGCACGTGCAAACTTTAACTTTTGCTTCAGTAAACTACCTTATCTCAACCTATGAGTCATTTTCCATCTCGTTTTCTCTCCCTTGCCCAGCCGGGAAGAGGAGCAATAGAGGAGCTTGGTGGGCACCTGGAATCCAGCTAAGGTCAACCCACCACAATTGGCTAACCTAAGAAGACTGTCATGTGGAATTTACTGTACTTAACAAATTCAAGTATAGTAGCTTCATTCATAACAGCTGAGCTAGTTAAATTAAAGCACCACTGTCTGCAGAGAATAAAAAGTGATTTTAAAATTTCTTTTCTTTTTAACACGAAAAAAAATCCTATTGCATTATGGGGAAGTTCCACATAAGGACATTTAGAATTTATACATACTGCCTAGTTAACAATGAGTATGTAGATATGAATATATTAGGAAAAACATCTTGTTAAAGACGACCCTGCTTATTGCAAGGAGTATGACAGAGTGACCTTTAAAGGTCCCTTCCAACCCAATATATTCTATGATTCTACTTGGTCCACAATAACAGAAGTTTTTATATTCTTGAAACATGAATTCAAGCATGAGCAAAGGGTATATTCACATATGATGTATTGCTTTAAAGTAATGCTTTAGTTCTCAAAATCAGTATAATTGAACTGCAGGTACTACATAGGACCTTACATGGGGCTCAACCTGATGTCAGTGAAGAAATTGTTAATAGCGAGATTTTCTTGGTGAAGCTTAGACTTTGAGATTACTGTAACAAATTGTGATATTTCTGAAAGAAGAACTTGACTATGGCCTTTTAAAAACAGATACCTACAGGCACAACTTTAGAACCTTGAATACACAAATAATACTAGACTTTCAGGTCAGAAGAACATATTTATCTAGATTTAATTAAAATAAAGATTCAAGAACTTTGTTTATCTCCAAAAAATACATAACTTGTCATTCTAGAAGTACATTGTATGTCAACTTGTGAAGAACAGAGAACACTAGAGAAAAAAGGAACCATCTGAAATCCCTTTTGACCCAGACTCAAAATGGATTTTAGGCATCTAATTAGAAGAGACCTAAATCAGAATTTAGAATCCTAATTCTAAATTTAAATCCAGGCTTGCTGAAAAGCCTCTTCAGTTTTCATTGAACTCTGAAATCACCCAAATTCTAGTAGTCATTCAGATTTTGGTATTACTTTCCCATGTAACTACAGTCTTTTGTTCTGCCTGGAGCCTTCTTGATGGTGATAAGTATGCAAAATGCCCAGAGAGGAAACAGCATTGCTAGGAACACCTTAATTCTTGTTCTTCTGCTGCTAGCATGATTGTAGAAAGATTTGATATTAAATCAGCTATTATTTTACACAAGGATTCAATTTAATCTGCACTTTATATGTTTATTTACAATTTCTGTTAAAAATGTATTTATTTCACTTGTAGCAACACCTCTGCAGACACTGTGGGGTTTTTTGTTTCTTTACTTGTTTGGTTTTTTTAAAGCTTTTTTTCTGTCCCTGTGTATTTCCATTTAAAGACTAGTAATATGCTGTTATACTCCCATGTACTCCATGCTCTTTGAACTAGCCTCTCACATAAGGTGATTTAAAGTCTTGTTTCAGGTCATCCATGTTCAAAGTGATTAAGTATTCTCTTCTGTACCCAGAAGACACATGAATACCAACAACCTGTAACTGCCTTTGATGCTTGACCTCTCTATTGGAAGTTTGTTCTAATGTCACTCTGAAGAAATATAAACACAGAGAAAACATCTCAGTTGCTTCATAGCCTAAATGTATGCCTTAAACTGAAAACATCTCTCTGACAAGAAAGTAAATTATGTAACTGCATGAATTCTGTTGAAGTGTTGCTGTTACAGGCTTGCATTCAGGGCTTCTCCAGAATTGAAGAAGGGCCAGAGACATGATGATATTAAACACAGCTATCTCTTCACTTTTCTTGCAGTCCGAAAATTTATTCATTAACACATTTTACAGGCAAATAAACAAAACAGTGTAATCAACTCCTCAGTGTTATATAAAGTGGAAAATTTTTATCTGCTTTGTTCAGAAGTATGTGATTTTGTGAAATCCATGTTGCTTTCATAAGATTTGGGGATGGGTGACTTTAAAAGTTACTTTTATTTTCCTTTGCTGCCACAAGAGAAATGACTGGTATAAAATTGTCTGTTATTCCCTGGTTTTCCTTCTTATGTCAGAAGGAAGAAAGTACAGGGCATAAAAGAAAAACTCTCTTTTCTTTCTGTCAGCTATGAAGCTTGAAAGGACTTTTTAAAAACACACTTCCTCTGACCCCTGTGATCTTAAAAAAGTGTTTGTACCATTGCTTTTGTGCACATGGGGTTTTTTGTAAGGAACTTCCCGGTAAGCTGACCATGTTTGTAAGGTACATTTTGATATCATATACATTTCAGAGCCATATTCTCTGTCAGAGTGTGGTTCATTCAGAATTCCTCTAATCTGCTCTCATAGAGCTCAGACAGAGCTACATCAGTGCACCAGTACTGGTTAGCACTTGTTCATGTGCAGTTCCCATGTTCAGCAAATAAAGTACTGGTTGAGACATTCTCTAAAGACAGAAATTTCTCATGGAATGAAACCAGTATTTCATTTTTCCTAAACAGCAGGCTTAACATCTAGAGATCCAATCTTGTGTGACTGTGGAAAATGTACAGAGTTTGTATGGGGAGGAGGATGTGGATTGAATGCCCTACAGGATCGTTAAGGAACATATGCAGATAGATATAAGCATTTGCTCTGCTCTCCAAAAGTCCTATCTTCTTTTTTCCTCTCAAGAAAACTGTTTTCTTCCCATAGCCATTTTTGTTGCCCTTTCTTGTACCTTTTCTGACATCAATTTGTCTTTCAATTAATGTTGAATGTCAATCAGGGAGTTCTGGTACTAAGTGTCTGAAATGATCACCGATGAACTAATGAATTGAAGCCTCATTCTGATGATCCCTTAGCTCTGCAATATTCCTTTTCCCATCAGGAGTCACAGCAGAACAAGCACATTTGCTGCCTTGCCAAATGTTAATACCATTTCGTGAGTGCATGCTTGTGTGGGTATCAGGAATAAGCAAAGCTTATTAAAAAATTCACTGTCACTAAAAATCCATCTCAGCGCTATTTCCTGGAAAATATTCCTTCAAATCTTAGTGTTTTTATTTCAGTCATTTTCTTTCATTTCTACAAATAGTTTTAGTAGAGAGATTTACTAACGGGAATGTTCACTGATATAGAACTTACAAGCAAATATTGAAGAGTATTACTGTAAAAGGATTTTGAAATTCACAGACATGAATATCTGGAAACTGGAGTTGAAATTTCATGCTGTTGACCTAAAGCAAAAATAAGTTCAATTAAATATTGTGTAATCAGGCTCTATAATTCTCTATTACTACAGATTTCTGATTAATTGTTTGACAATAAGATACAGATATCTTATTGTAAATTAACTACCCGAGAAAATAATTTATTAATTTCAAATAAATAAATTTAAGAAAATTATCCAATTTTCACAGACAATTTGCCAATAGAAAAATGAAAGAAAAATCTTGTAATTTATTATGTATAATTCTTCCATCTCTACATAAATCAATGGCTCTAAGCATCTATTATTTGTATCCTTTTTTGTTTCATTTGTTGTTTAGTTTTAGTAAAATCACTGAAATTAGAAATGGGAAAATTTAAGTATTTTAGTCTAAAACATTGTCTGAAATTTCAGCCAGCGTGTCTGCCATCTTTCAAAAGTTCAACTGACTAAATTTCACCTGTGGTCATCACAAATGAATGGCTTCAATTCTTTTCCCCTTCAGTGTTTGCCCACATCAGTCCCAGGCTAATTTACTTCCTTGAATTCAGATAAATGACACGGGAAAAGTTCATAGTCATAAAAAAAAACAATAGCTCTACTTTTCAGGGATGTTAAGCACACCAATGTGCTATCATTGTAAACTCAGAAGAAGAGAAGTTTCACCCAGGGTTTCACTAGATGGTTGCACCAAAACAGTCCTGACAATTTTGTTTAACCCAGGTTTTATTTATGTATTCCTGCTTATGTACAAGGTATAAATTAGTTTATGAATTATAGAATCTGCACAGACCTAAAATTTCTTTCTTGGTCAAATTTAATGTAAGAAAGAGATCATGACATCTATTATGCTAAAAAGTAATCATAGGTGAGCACAACTTAATGAAATGAAGTACAGCAAAATTAAATTATCTAGGTCTTATTTTTATTCCTGCTTGGCTTCTTCCAGGGCACTGAGGAACTCTAGAGATAATATCCTCAAGACTGAGCCAAATATATTCCACGTGCATGATTCTGCTCTGCTATCTTGGTTGTGAACAGTGTTATTGGCTTTGGCTCCCATTCTCTTAACCTTCTGTTATGGTACCATCACTGTGTTCCTAACCAGTATCATGGTGCTATTCTGATGCCCTGACTTGTGCAGTGGATTTAGTGTCCTTGAAGGTCTAGCTTAGATATCTGAATAGTGGATCTAGTGGTGGAGAAATAGGGGAAAATATTAATGTGTGATCTAAAAGTCTTTTCCCAGTTGTAGATTTGGATTTACCATCTGATCCTACAGATAGGTGTACCCATTGTTCATGACTGCATTCAAGATGAAGACTGGAACCCTATTTCCTGCTCCCATCTCCACACAAGCTGCTTTCATTCCTGTCACTCCTTTGGAGGGAGCTACCAAAAGGGTTACATCAAAATATAGGTATAGGGATGTCCAAGATTGTCTACAGTGCCATCTTTACACAATTTATCCGCCAACTCTGATGTCATGTGTCATCTTCCCCCTATCTCATCTCATGTCACTTGTTTCTCTCACACTACCCAGCTCAGCCTGTGAACCTCTCATTTTCATAGTGATTATCATCTCATACCATAACTAAACCTCTCAAATTTGGAGAGGAGGAAATCCGTGAACGGGGGGGTCCCCCTCCTTGTCAGCCTTCAGAAGCTAGCTTATTCAGTCAGTCTCTCCAGAAATGAGCAGGATGCTTCTTACTGGGAACTTTGCTAAAATGTTAAGTACTTGAAGATGAATTTTCTTTCATTAAAGCCACCCATACAGACGCAAACCTGAACTGCAAAATCATTGGCATCAGTTTAGCACTGCATATATACCAAAACAGGAAAACTGCAATATATTTCATGATTTCACACTGGCCAAAACCAGTTTCAAGATGTTAGCCTAACAAATACAGCCTGCAATAATAAGAGGGCTCCTTCTCCAATCCATTAGAATTATCAAAATAGATCTCTTAATTTGTTAGAGTGAGCAATACAGGTACCTTACTGAGTGAAGTGTCTGGATTAGTGCATTTTTCACAGTCTTCATCTGAATCTAGATTTCATATTCCAAGTGCTCTGTGAGGATGTAAAATTCAGGAAATAAGCCCATTACTGTTCTCAGTAGGTGCCACTTATGTGTCTCTGCATTGCATCTGTCAAGATGAAAGAGTGATCAAAAAAAGTGTTCAGCCTCATACATACAGTGTTTGTGGTGAAAAAAAGAGATTCTTAGGTCAAAGTAGTAAACTAGATAGATACCAGTTATAATGAGACTCTGAAATAATATATTTTCTGGAGGAAAATCACCCATTGCTATGAATATGGCTCTCCAAAGAGAACGTTGTTTCAGTTTTGAAAATGATGATAAAAAGTATTGGATTGCAAAAGACTTAATGAAAAACACTGGTTACTCCTCTGTGTCAATAGTCAGATAGTAAGTAGTCTGATTTCTAAATTTTGCATGTCATCTGAATTACTAATATTCTATATGTATAACTATATTTCTATATATATATTTATTTGAGTCAGAAAAATATTCCAAATACAAACAGAAATAAGCTATGATCACTGATAACTACCATAGCTATTTAAAGTCAGTTTTGTGCTACTATATAGGAAAACTGCTACATATTTCTTACTGTGTGTATTCAGCCTTATCTGAGCTCCAGTTATTTGTTGCAGATTGAGGTATCAATAAATAAAGAATTTTAAAAAAATTAGGACGTTTCTTCTGTCTTTTAGTGCCAAAGTTAAATTACATGATCTTATTGCTCTATTACATGATTTTTATAATCATAAGGATTTCTTGTCACTTTAAGTAAGGTCTTGGTTTCCACTGCTTATAATTCCACAGCTTTAACCTCTCTGTTCTGACACTTTTGCATTAAAAGTGTCAAAATTCTTCTGATATTTGGTATGGGTAGGAGAAAAGGAAGGTGAGATAGGAAGGTGAAGGAAGAGTGGTATGGAAGTGAAAATTCAGCCACCCCTGAAAGTCAAGCTATGCTTTTCCAGTGTTAAAAAAAAATTGTTGTTGTTGTTGTCTTAAAACCAAATGTGATGATATTGCCTGTGGTCATTTCTTCATCTAGAGTCCATTTACTTGGAGAAAAGACACTTGGTAAGAGAATATATTTGTGTAGATATATGCTTTGCCTATCCTGTTAAAATCTACTCAGTTTTGGCCATGCTTTTAAGATTCTTTTAAAATTAAAATTTTCTTTTCTCTGCTTCTGGCAAATATCTGTCAAAATCATCCCATTCTTGTTCAGTTATGGGGGGACAAGAGTCTCCATGCATACCTGTGGTCTCCCTTGATAGTGTTCCATACATAGTCTAAACCAGCTCATCAGCAGGATGGGGACAAAATACAAACCTCAAAATAATGCCATGAAATGACAAGGGAGGTGGAGATCACTACACATTTTGAAAAACTAAAAAAAGTACAGTCAGTACTACACTGAAAAGCATTGTCAAGGCTGTGAAGCCAAATGCTGAATAATTAGGTACTGCCACACTTGGAGCTGCTTGAACAACTTTAATTCAGGTCCTATCTATCTATATTATGACACAGACATAACAGAGCAGTTAGACAACTAAAAGTTAAGGTGGCCTCATATTTTAACATTTGAACTCTGCATTAGTATCTAGCATCAAGACATTATGTATATTAAGTGTGCAGGGGAAGCTGGATATACAACTGTCTCTGTCAGATGACTGTCAGAGACAGTAATGGCCTCCAGTTAACTTGTTCTTGGAGATACTCTGACATTAAGGAACCAATTCCTGCAAATCTCTTGCTATCCTTTTTAAGATTTTATAAATATTTACAACTTATTTTGAATGTACAAAGGACTTAATTACGACAGAGAAACAAAATTTCACCACTAATTGTAAAACTTACATGATAATAGAAGTACAAGGCATGGACAGAAAAATCTTGAAAGGTCAATACACAGTTGATAAAAAAATGCAGAAACAACATAGGACCCCATTGCAAATTGAACTCTCCAAACATGCTGCAGCCATCTGAAAGATATTAACGTAAGAATTTGAACTTTTTATGAAAGTAAATGGAGCTATAGAGAGAATTGAAGAAAACTGATGTTTTCTTTTATTATTATTATTATTAAGCTCAGGACATTAGATTTGATGAAAAGTCTTCCATTAAAATGATCAAGAAGAAGCCAATTATCAGACAGCGCTACAGAAATTAAAAGAATATTACACTGGTAGTGAAAATGTACATAAAGAATTAATCTCACAAGCAGACACAGACACTGTTCTCTCATTAATCACCCAATATGAACATCATGTACTTTGGAATGAGATTCAAAATGTTTGCATGCTGAAAAGCCCAATTAACATCTCGTTGCCTGGAGCTAAGAAGTAGGAAAGGTTCAGAACAAGGATGCATCTTAATTCTTGCAGTTTAACTACATTGTTATGTACAAAATGGGGTATCTTTATATATTTAAATTGCACAGCTCACAGCTGCCTCATGGACACAGGTGAATATATACTATTTCCAAAGGAAAAAAGAGTCAATAATTTTTAAAATCAGCCAGAGAAGAGCTTCTTCTAAACATAGCATTGGGTTTTGTGAGAAGACACAATTCTGTAGCATATTAAATGATTTTGAGAACACTGGCTGGGGCAAACCCCTGGCGGACAAAAGCAGAAGAATGAATTCTAGATACTAGACAAGAGCCTCAGCACAAGCTGTTTTCTGAGTTGCCCAAACTGTGAAGACTTGTTGTGCTTCAGTCTAGGTGCCTGTACAGCCCTGAAGTTAAAAATTATGAAAGAAGGTGATGATAAAACCTTAAGTACCTCTAGGATTAGCTGGCAGCTGGCAGTAAGCTTCATGGGCTTCTAGTTTTAGAGGCAGGATTCTAGAATGTTAGTGTTGAATTCAGTGCAGGATTAGTTTTGCAGATTTAGATGCATTCTTCATTATGCAATTGTTTGCTGGTTTTCCAATGAATATATTTGATTGTGTCACAAAACAGGAATGAACCAATGTTGTCATTAATAAAACTGTTCTCTCTTTCACTCCCACATTAGTGCAGAAATGAGAAGGTATTAGTGAATGTATCTTGTAATTACAGCTGATGATGAGAGGTTACACTGTGTTGCTATTTCCTTGTTTCACCCTGGAGAACCACATTTTTTACTGCCCTGTCATGATGTGTAGCTAGTTTCTTACACCAGGCTTTTCACAAGGGATCTCTAATTGTATGTGCCTCATTTTCTGTGTACCTGGATTGACCTTATGCCATGGTACTAGGAGAAGCTGCACTGATGAGCAGAGACAGTTGAAGCTGCACTTCAGAGAATAACTCTAGCATGTTTTCAAAAACTGATTGGGTAAGGTATCTCAGGCTGGATATTTAAAATAATTGGAAACTTCTGATTTCAGTGTCTGTGTGCATCAGCACTTTGTAAAGTGAAGATAGTTGCATCTCTCTTCTTCACATTGTTACTTTTAAACTAAATTCTTATGGTGACATAGTAAAACACCATGGGAAAAGTAAAGAGTCTGTGTTCAGACTGGGATTTGAAGAGTGAGCCAAAGTAAAAGCTGTGAGAGGCACACACTGAAGAAAGCCCAGTATTAATTATTATCTGAGGATCCCAATGTCAGCCATTCTGCATGCTGAATGAAGTGGTAAATTGTGAAGAATGGCCTGTGATTAGTTAACTGCATGTATACAAGAGCTCTGACCTAAAATTTTACTGTCAACTCTGACACCTCAAAACTTCATTGATTTCCTTTGTAAATTTTATCTTATTCTACATTGTTTGTCTAGATGTTTTTATATATATGTTATGGTTTGATATAGAGGTTGAATAATTAAATATTTAAAAGGAAAGGGTTTTTTTGTCTTACAATGGAGCACTGATTTGCTATGATCAGTCCACTTGTGTAGCAGGAACACGAAAAATTTTCTCAAGGGTTTTCAATGGATAAGTGTGATAGGTTTTCCTTTAAAAACTGATAGTCCATAGTATTCATCTTGGATCTTTCAGTGTGAAATGCAGATGAGGAGAAAGGAAAATACTGCCATGTTTTGGGTTTGCTTTACTAGGAAACTTAATGTACAGAGAGTGTTGAAAAGTTAGAAATAGATGTAGAAGTGCAGAATTAGTAGAAATGTTACAGGTAAATTTACTGAAAAAATGTAGTGCAATATTCTGTGATTAGTCACAGTAATTATTCTTTCCCCAAAATGTAGTCTCAGAAAGTTGGGTTTTTTTGTTTTATTTTGTTGTTTTGTTTTGTTTGTTTTTTTTTTTTTTTTTTAATTAACATCTACATTTACAAGCATTTTACTTGAAGGGGAATCTTTCAATGGAATTTAAATGTAATATTTTTCATCCCAGTCTTCAGTCAAAGGATGCAACTGCTTGCTAAAGTGTCAGCAAAAGTGATTTTTCAGCATGCTAAATTCATCTAGATATTTTTGAGCCAGAGATTAGTGATTTAAAAATGCACATGTAAACAAAATGTATCTATTGGCTTGGACCAAAAATACAAATGTCTTTCTGCATTTCTTTCTTTCTAGATCATTTCTGTGGAGGGTTTGGTTGAATGGGGCACATGAATTGCAGCTATTTTAAACTATTAAATATAAGCAGAAGATATAAAAAGTGATAAGAAGGTATACTTCTTCCAGAAATGAATGTTACTTGAAATGTAAATAAGCAACTGAGAGAGCAATTAAATTCTATTGCCAAAAGTTTACTATCCTATCCTTATATGTTTTGTCTTCTTTTTTGAACTAGTTTTCTTTTATTTTTTTTTTAAATTATAAATTATACAAGCAAGTAGATGAAGAAAGCAAAGTCTGATTTTCCTACTTTTTATTGGAGGGCTAGATTGACAGATATAGAGGATATAACCATTCAAGAACTCTAGTTGAAGATGTACAACTTCTAGAGCTAAAAATGTCTAGTTGCACCTGGGAAGGACTTGGAAGAAATTTAAATTTAAGTGAGGACAGAAATTAAATACTATTTAGGCTTTTTTGGTGTTGTTTTGTTTTTTTTTTTTTTAATTTATATTTACAGGGCAAAGTACCAAAGTCCAAAGGAGAAAAACTCCACAAAGTGTTTAGAAGGTACTTCTGAAGTAATGTTGAACCTGCAACATAGACATGAAACCTGTGTACAGGTAGCAGTCAGAAAATGTCCAGAACATTTTCTGTGATCAGGTTAAAGTTGTGCACAGCGGAAGGCCAGAATACAACAGTCACAAGTTGTAAAAGGCCCTGACCAACTGATTTTGAAGTTCATTCTGATTTAGCCAGAAGACTGGATTAGGTGACCTCTGGAGGTCTGTTTCAACCAGGCTTTTCTGTGGTTTTGTGAATAAGAACTTGTCTTGATGGGCTGGTGCATGAAACCTGTGTTATTCCCCAGGAAACAGAGCTGTGGAGGTCTACAAAAACTTATAGAGCCTTACAGTTTGATTTCATCATACATGTTTAAGTCATTGTCTGGCTTTTTACCTGTAAAATTAATAAATGCAGTTTACTTAAATTTATGGATATAAAGCAATAAACTCTACTGACTCTATATTTATTTATATCTAGGATGTGAGAAGAGATAACAAAACTTTCTTGTATTACCATCATACGTGTAAATACAGATTTATGTACTGATTTTAAATACTTGTGTAATGCTGGACTCTGTTTTTTTGCAATGACTGCTTAATAGAAGTGTATGTTTAGGTCAAGATTATAAACTGTAGTGTTTAAATATCTCAAACTATCTTAATGATAATGGAAAATAGATGCTTTTAAAGACAAACAAAATAATATTTCTCTAATGCCTATTATGAGCTCTTCCTAAGAAAAAATTTAAGCAGAAATTAACAACATGTGAACAGTAAATTTGATGGTTGCTTTCTGAAGTGTGACTGTGTAATGTGCTGATAAAGTAAACCTAATAAATCAGAGAGAAAGTTTAAATTTTAATACCTATTGCCTACACTTGAACTTAACTATACTTTTAACTATTAGGAGCTGCAGAAATCCTAAGTAATATAGGATCTCTCATATAGTGCTGTAATCTGGTGCAATGTAATTGAGATATGAGAGTTTTCTTTCTTCCACTCTAACTATTAATTGTTGCATTCATCTGTTTGCTTTTTACATTTCTGAAGGGGCAATGCTGTTCTCTGTCTTCATAAGGGTCTGCAATTATAACATTCATAAAATCAGCCAGTCATAAATGTGTCACATAAGGTATTTCACAGAGTTTATGTGAAAGGAAATTGAAGTTTCTTGAAAATGGAACTGAATCTTGTTCAAACAACCTTCGATACACCAATCCAACTTTATTGTTGTTATATATTACAGGCTTCCTTATCCATGCATACTATCATTAACCATACAGTATGTTTTGATAAATGTTCCCCTTCCTGGAAACTTGTGCAGTTCTTTGACCACTGTCTCTGTTGGTGGTGCTTTTTCATTAATCCTGAACTGGAAAAAGAGATGCCATATTTAGGTGAAAGAAACCAATAAAATGAAAAAGTAATTACCTCCCAAGGTGTTTGTGTGGTAGAACTATCTGTCTGCACTCTAAGACTCCTCCATAATTGGCTAATATTTGAGAAATAATAAACAATTATACCTAAGGCTAATAGCACTACTTAATTTTTATTAAAGATCTACAGTGGCTAAGGTCACCGTGTAATTTGAATTAATCAGACAATGATCCCAAACAGTACTCAGGATATGAGTTATATTTTGGGGGAGCAGTTCCCTCATTTTAACAAATGATGAATTGAACACTAAAAGCCCCAATTTTTGGTATGAATTTCCGGCTACTTAGACTTTCATCTATACACATTTTGTTTGCAAAATCCACCTAGATGTTGCTTTAATCCACATCATAGTCCTGCAGGGTTGTCCTTTGTCTCAAAGGCAGTTAGCTGTGTGCATGTTGGGCCATCCAGACTTGTGTGCCTCTCTGCAGCTGCTCTTGACCAGAATCCAAAGTGTGCACTCATGGTAAATGGCTCATGGAGTATCCTCAGAAAAGTGGGCAAATTCTAAAAAGAGGCTTTGGGAACTTTTATGATTATAGTTTGGGATTTAGCTATAGCAAACCCAATGCAAAATGAAAATTTTAACACAACTTTCTGCTTAAAAAATGTTTTGATGGTATAGTTGACCAGATGCATTTAGGAACTCCAGCCAGGAAACTTCTGAAAACCTTCTGCTAGTCTTCCATTCCAAAAGGGGAAAAGGAGATCACTGGTGCCCCTGCTCGGACTTTTCAGGCTGATTTTAGTTTTTGCTGTGGTAAGTCATGGCATTACAGCCAAGAAAAGATATTTTCATCAGTAATTTTCTGAGAAAACTGTGACTTTGTTCAATATTCAAACATGGAAAACACTAACTCAAAAAAGTTTCAAGTTTTTAAGAATTCTTCAATTGAAAGTTGAAAAGTTTTCAGGTATTTCTACTTGGGGATGAAGGAAAAATAAGTTCAGCAGAAAACCAATTATCAGTTGAAAGGCAGGATGAAAGATATTTTTCAAAAAATTATATGAAATTATTGTTATTTTTCCTGTCTTAGCCAAAAATGCAGGGTTTAGCTTTTCCTTCCTTCCTTCCTTCCTTCCTTCCTTCCTTCCTTCCTTCCTTCCTTCCTTCCTTCCTTCCTTCCTTCCTTCCTTCCTTCCTTCCTTCCTTCCTTCCTTCCTTCCTTCCTTCCTTCCTTCCTTCCTTCCTTCCTTCCTTCCTTCCTTCCTTCCTTCCTTCCTTCCTTCCTTCCTTCCTTCCTTCCTTCCTTCCTTCCTTCCTTCCTTCCTTCCTTCCTTCCTTCCTTCCTTCCTTCCTTCCTTCCTTCCTTCCTTTCCGTTTTCTTTTTCCTAGCTGTCTTTTTTAATGTGTAAGTTTAAAATAACTCTACCATATTAACTATCAATCCTATACATTTTAATGATCACATTTGTACTGGATGGATTCTATTAATTTAATGTATCTCACCTAGATTCTAGTTACGCATTGACTGCCAACTATCTGGATCAGTCGACTGAGTTTTCATTAAGTGTATTATATCTGATTTAGCATGGGGACCATGTTTCATTTGAGGACGTGTAGTTTTTTCGGAGTGGCGGCAGCGCTGGACCATCTCGGCAACACCTTGGTGGGGTTCTCCTTTCACTGACTGGCCACTGCCAGGCCCTGTCACCACTGTGCGACTGTCCTGAGTGCTTCTCATCAGCCCTGATTTATGAGCCTTGTTAAACACTCATTATTACTTTGCAATCACAAGGATGGACAAGGGATCACATCCAGCCAGCATGGGTTTAGGAGGGGCAGGTCCTGTGTGACCAACCTGATCTCCTTTTACGATCAGGTGACCCACCTGGTGGATGATGGGAAGACTGTGGATGTGGTCTATCTAGACTTCAGCAAGGCCTTTGATACTGTCTCCCATAATATACTCCTGGGAAAGCTGGTAGCCCATGGTTTGGACAAGTGTACCCTCTGTTGGGTTAGGAGCTGGCTGGAGGGCCAGGCCTGGAGAGTACTGGTGAACAGAGCTGTATCCAGCTGGTGGCCGGCCACTAGTGGTGTCCCCCAGGGGTCAGTGTTGGGTCCAGTTTTTTTTAACATCTTTATTGATGATTTAGATGAGGCGATTGAGTCCACCAAAAGTAATTTTGCGAATGACACCAACTTGGGGGGTGAGTGTTGACCTGCTGGAAGACAGGAAGGCTCTGCAGAGAGACCTGGATAGGCTGGAGAGATGGGCTGATTTCAGTAGAATGAAGTTCAATAAGGCCAAGTGGTGGGTCCTGCACTTTAGCCACAATAACCCCATGGAGCACTACAGGCTGGGGGCAGAGTGGCTGGAGAGCAGCCAGGCAGAAAGGGACCTGGGGGTACTAATTGACAGGAAACTCAACATGAGCCAACAGTGTGCCCAGGTGGCCAGCAGGATGAAGGAAGTGATCCTTCCCCTGTACTCAGCACTGGTGAGGCCACACCTTGAGTCCTGTGTCTGGTTCTGTGCCTCTCAATTCAGGAATGACGTTGAGGTGCTGGAGTGGGTCCAGAGAAGAGCAACAAGGCTGGTGAAGGGACTTAAGCACAAGTCTTATGAGGAGAGGCTGAAGAAGCTGGGTTTGTTCAGCCTGGAGAAGAGGAGGCTCAGGGAAGACCTTATTGCTCTGTACAACTGTCTGAAAGGAGGGTGTGGCCAGGTGTGGGTTGGTCTCTTCTCCCAGGCAACGAGCAGTAGGACAAGAGGGCACAATCTTCAGCTGTGCCAGGGGAGGTTTAGGTTGGGCATTAGGAAGAAATTTTTTTATGGAGAGAGTAATCAGGAATTGGAACAGGCTACCCAGGGTGGTGGTTGATTCATCATCCCTGAAGGTTTTTAAGGCAAGACTGGATCTGGCATTTAGTGTCATGGTCTAGTAAGCACGATGGTTGGACTTGATGATCTTGGAGGTCTTTTCCAACCTGGTTAATTCTATGATTCTGTAATTCTTTCTTTTTTTCTCTCTCTTTCTTTCTCTCTTTCTTCCTCTTGTCCCTCTCTTTTCTTTCTTTCTTTCTTTCTTTCTTTCTTTTTCTTTCTTTCTTTCTTTCTTTCTTTCTTTCTTTCTTTCTTTCTTTCTTTCTTTCTTTCTTTCTTTCTTTCTTTCTTTCTTTCTTTCTTTCTTTCTTTCTTTCTTTCTTTCTTTCTTTCTTTCTTTCTCTCTTTCAGTTTGATGCTCTCTGTTTCATTTACAAAGCAGAAAAGGAGAAGGCAAAATGAGAAAAATAATATCCATTACAGATGCACTATAGCTGTGTTAGCTTGCTCCTGAAAGAAGCAAGAGGCAGAGATCACATTAGGAATCATATTTTACATTGTGATTTTTCATGAAAGCAAACATTCTATCAAATCACATCACTGTTTATGATTTCTTTTTTAATTATAACTTGCTTTCCTATTTTTATTTCATCATGTTTTAAGTGAAATCTTATTCTGTGGCTCAGAACATGGAACTCATTTAAAGCTAGAATTTGCATACAAAACTATAAAACAATTAAAAAATAACAGAAATTAAGACACTTTGGTATTTCATTGATTCGGGCTTGTCTTCATTGATGTGGAAATGTGAAAAGTCTTTGCTTCAGGCAGATCACACTTGATCCACTTTGGGATTTTCTTGATGTTTTTCCTCTTGTATTATGTGTTTTAACAAGGAAAGCAAGAAGCCAATAATGAGCTTCTCCGTTGTTATGGAGGATAATCCCAGTGAAACTGATGCCCTAAACACTGTGAAACATGCAATAATCTAGAAAGATCTTAAATATAAGCTTGTTTTTGTTGAGCGGTTGCAAAAGTTGATAAATATTCCCAGAATGAGACAAAAAATTTTACTCATTTTCTAATTTATTTGGTCACAGGCCCAACTTCATGACATGGGAAAGGTTTTCAAAACCACTTGAAATTGGCTTTGTTCACTTTCATCACAGCTGTCAGAGGGCTGCGATGGGCAGAATCTCCTAAAACGCTCTTCAATATCCTTCATCATATGAAAAAAAAAAGTACATTTGATACTATACTATTCAACCCTATTGTTCAGTATCAATGCAAGACCATAGGCTGGAGATTTTATTGACATAGATGCAGAATTTTCTGACATCTGACTGTTCTTCTTCTCTTCTCACCCTCTGCCATCAATGTCATCACCTAGTAACCCATACGTTTGTAAGAAAAAATTGACTTGGAAATAAAACAGGAGCCTCCAGATTAACTAAAGCCTGAGTAAGGAAACACATTACACAGCTGACAGACAAGAAGTTGAGAAAGTACTTATCTACTAACTGCCAAGGAATGTATGTTCTAACGGTCCTACTGTATTTGTACCTTCACTTGTATGTTAAAACAGCAGCATTCAGTAGTGCACACTTTCCTCTTCTTCCTTCCTGCCTGTCTGAACAGTAAACATTTGCTTCAGTGAGACAAATAGATCATTTGGTTGTCTTAGAAAACAATGCCATTTTTTGTGTAATACATTAAAGTGAGCTGTATGGAGTTTCTTCCATGAATGTGCTTACACCCTCTGTAGTAAGGATGAGAAAAAAATGGATCATGTGGTAGAGGGCAATGCTTTGCATTGTAGCCAAATGGATTTTGATACAAAATGCTCAACAGACTAGTTTTTCAGCTTTTCAGAAAACATGAGCCCTGCTCCTAAAATGCTCCATGCTTTTCCCACGTGGACTTGAACTTCTTGTCCTTGTCTGGGTTAAAGCAGTCTGGAGTGGAAGATGCTATTCAGATGGTGTTTTATGACCCTCCTCCTGCTGTACAGCTGTGCAGTTCAATAGTGGTGTTAAGACTAAGAGTGCTGATTTGTATGCCACAATCTTCACACCATACTATGGATATCCTGCATCAGCTCCCTATCCTTCCAGTTCCTGTTCTCTGCAGTGCTACTGCCTGCGCAGAGGTTCACAGCTGAAGTGAGCTGAGCACAGTTCTGTTAATGGGGTAGCCTGAGCATGGCATTTTATGAAACAGTGATAGCAGCTTTCTGTGTCTCTTTCCTTTCTCTGCAGAACCAGTTCAGTCTCCTAACATGTACTAGTTTCAGTTTGCTTGCTGAACTTGGTTCTTCCTGTGGTATGCCTTAGGTGTGTCAGTCAATGCAATAAAGTTTTATTCTCATATTCAAGTTTTTCTTTAAGAACATGAAAAATGGAAGTAAGCATAAATGTAATTTAAATGCAGTACTTTAAATTGATGGATTTCTCTAGAAGCTGTACGTAGAAGATCCTCATATCATTTACCTACTTGTTTGGCATGTTTGGAATCATAATTAGTGTACTTAAGTTGTATGCATTATATACACTAATTCCTGATAGTGCTGTGCATGTACACATTGTGTTTGTGTTATGGCAGTTCCTGTACAAGGTAATATTCAATAAAGGCTAATATTTTGATATTTCTGACATTCACATTCATATAAATATATGTAATTATAGACTACCCTCATGAAAAAAAAATACTGCAAAAACATACTTAGTTAAATCCAGAGTCATAATCTTTTATGCAGTTTTATTTCCTATTTTTACAGTTAGCACTTCTATACTTTAAATCTTCACTGTTGTCATAAGGGAAACCTAATTTGAATGGTACCTTATGCAGCAGTAACATGAATCTTTCATTATTTTTTACAGTATCATAAGTAAAAGAGAAGTACAGAACTTAACATAGAGATATTTGTTTTGTAAAGTTGGAAAAATGCATCTGAAAAGAGTCTGAATCTGGGCCTTAATTTTGCTCTGTAAAGATTCAGCTCTATGAGAAGCAAAATCTTTCACCCTCTGTGATACTCTGTAGGGTGGTGGTTACAGCACCTTCCTGAGGTGATCACTCAAGCCTATCTGAGTGAAGGAAGAGCTAGACCCCAATTCTAGACATGCTCTGTCTGGAAAATGGGCTCTGTGTCTTGTGTCCAGGCAAACCTCTTTTCTTCGCAAAACTCTATCAAGATAATATGTCAAGGGTCTACCATGACCTTCATGCACAAATGTTCTGTCTGCCTCTGGATGACAAAGAAGTTCCCAGGACCCTGTTTCTCATGTCTGACTGGGACAAGTGCAGTCTCATGAGCCAGACTTTGCTGTGTCACTGAATAAACATTTTAGTCCATAGGAAAGAGCTGACTGCTTGCTTAAGGTGCTTCAGGGTTTTGCTGGTACTTGGACATAAGCAGTCTGGCTCACTCTTAGTGACTTGCTTCCCAAAGTACAACCTGATTAACTGGATCACTTTATGTAGAGAATTGCAATTAATAAATCTCAGTAGTGCATATTTAAGAACTTATTACTTTGTTTTGCATTGCTACAAAAGATTCCTCAGAACATATATTCTCTACTAATATTCTAAAACCAGGATTTTGGACTTTGCTTTGCTGCAGTGTTGCCCAATCTGAAGTGAAAGGTGAAAGATGTCACTAATGAAGAAAATTAAGTTTAATCTCACTAAGGCAGACCTACTGGCCTACATCATTAAAATATTACTTATGACATATTTTGGAGGCAAGTATCCTAACAAATCCAAACTTTATACAAAAAATTTTCTCATTGTCTGTTAATACACAACAAAAAACAAACTGCCTGGAAATGAATGTCATTGTGTGCAAACAAGTGAACGGAAAAATACTCTTGGCCAGATTATTCAAAGTTTCTTCAGATAAAAGTGTTACCTTTTTAGTGCCTCCCCTGTCTCAACAGTGTTTGTTGAATATATTAGGCTTGCTTCAAGGTGATTTGAATGTACATGCTCAGTGTTTGAAAACTTCTTTGTTTTCCATTTATGAAAGATCATTTATTCATATTTGATTTTATCCCCATTTTCTTTGTCTTTATTTGGAGTTCACATGTCTGGCAGATACAAATGTATAGAAAATGATCCATATTACTTTGTATTGGTTTCATGTATATTACAAAGGAAAATCCCTGTAGCACTAGTATTTTTTGTGCATAAATTCTTAGAAGTGTACCCTTAATGAGAGCAACATATTAAGAAGCTAAGATAGAAGATGAATTTTAACATTAGAATGGTTCTAATTCCTCCTAGACAGTTCAGGTTCTAATGATCCTGATTAGAGAAAGAGGACACTAATGAAGAAGGCACAGGTAAGTATTCCAGCTTGTCTTTTGATATGTTATAGTCATGGCACAACCTATTGGTATGATTTGTCAGTCATAACCAAATATCACAAGAAATTTCAAAAGGAAAGATGGAATTTATTGGCCCCAAAATAATGAATTTAACAACTCTTTCCATTACTCCTCCATTTTTCAGCATAGAGGAACACTGAGTATCAGAAGGGAAAATGGACATTATAACACCACATTTAATTAAAACTTGGTTTTAGTTAGCTAAGGAAGCAGTTCTGCGAGTTTGCAGTGACTAAATCATACCTAAGCCTTCTCAATCCTTCATGAATGCAGCATGACCATGACTTTTAATACTGTTTTTTTGGTGTTGTTTGTTTGTTTTGTTGTTTTTTGTTGGTTTTTTTTTTTTTTTTTTTAATACAGCAAGTGTCCCTATTCTGCAATCACTGAGCTCTGCTTAGTTATGGTCCATTTATGGAGATCATTCTGTGTTTCTTCACTAAAACAATAAAGCTGGTTTCCTCTAGTTTTAGAATAAGAATTTCAAATGTTTCCATTGCATTAAGAGGTTTTTTTTTCTTTTCTTTCCATCTTTGGGAATCACATAGGGGAAGGTGACATTACAAAGAAAACTGTGGAACAAAGTAACCCTTTGTCTTGCATATAATATAAACCCAACTCTGTGTGTTCCTTTCACTTGCAATATTCTGCCCAACCATGAGCAGATGAAGAAGTTAGGGTCTGGAAGTAGCTGAGATGAGATGAGGAAGGTAGTTTTATTACCTGTAACAATTCTGGATGTTGTGGGTCACTGAAGGTGGATGTGCCACTTCTGACACTACAAACCAAGCCTGTCAAAGTCCTTTGCAGGACCTAATGCTGGTGAAACTGAAGATGTTCCAAACAAGCATAGTGTGTCTTTGTATTCTGGGTCACTGTGGTTTTATTTTTTTTCCAGTATTATAGTTTAAAAGGACCGTGTGACTATGGATTTTTATTATAATAATACAGTATATATGATTATGCTCTAGCATTCAAAATAATCCAAAATAATTTGAAAATAATGAGGTAATAATTACCCTCTTTACACATGGTACTTATGTAATTATTACAGGCTAAACTGATTTCATTTAAATTACCTATTTGATTATGTTATGTATGCTTTGTGAGATAGTGTTACCCAGTCCATTTATGTGTCCATTTTGATTGACATTTCTCATGACTTCCTTTTTATATTCAGCTAAAATAGACTAAATTCATCATGCGCTGAATGGAAACTTAAGAATAAGTGTTTAGATAATTGGGCATCAGGGATTTTTAGAAGTCTTTATTATGTGAGAGTGCCCAAATAACATCTGTTCCTACATTCCTGTTATTCAGGGTTGCTTTGTAGTTATTGGGTCTTCAGGGACCTCAGAAGCAAGAACCAAAGATATACTGAATAAAATCCACTTTATGTAAAGCATTTTACACCCATCTAGTTAGTGAATATGGCCTGATTTAGGATAAGACAATATCAGTAAAGAAAGGTGCGGCAGGTTCTTTATACTTAAAAACAGCCATGTCTAAGGAATGCAGAAAAAAGTTGTTTAGGAGGGTACCAATGCCTAGACACTTGGTGACACCAAAAGGGATCCAGCTGTTTCAAGGCTTTTTTCAACATCAGTAATTTCCCCCCCAGATACCAAGAGTTTCCAGAATATTCTCCAGAGAAGGTCATATCACAGGTTCAAAGGAAATATAATTAAAATTAAAAAAAAAACAAAACAAAAAAAATGAATTGTTTCAGAACAAAGGAGCAAACAGGTATGGCACAAAGAGCTGTGCTTCTCAGAGATTAAGCAGCTAGTCAATTGTAAAACATCAGTTTACTGGAAATATACCTCATGTCTGTCCTAAACCCAATTTATTTATACTCCAGTTCTTTCCATAGTCTGGCTTTAATGGTGAATTATGTTGACGTAAGTTAGAGATTTGGCTTTCCAGTTGACTGAAGATTAATTTTCATCATCTCTCAACATCATGCGTGCAATCTTCCCTTCAAACTCTGTTTTAAGGTTCTACTTTCAAACAGAATTGCTAATGGTTTTGATTTGGCACTGATTTATTCCCCATTTTCAGTAAAGCACACCTTAATCTCCTCAACTCTCATAAGCCAGCAACAGGTATTTTTGAATGTGCTGTTCTCATAAAGTCTGCCAGCTTTTGCCCCTGTTCTCAATTCTGTTAAAGAGGTTTGATAACAACTTAGCTTTTACTGCTTAGGATGATACCTGGAATTCAAATGTAGATTTCTTTCTGTGACATATTATCTGAGATAAAACTGATGAGAAAGGAAGCACAAAGCTTGGTTTTCTTTGAGCAAAATCAGGTCTATGACATTGTGCTGCTATCAGCATTTCTCAGAGCATAACCTCAAAATGAAGATGTGGAGTGTCTTTGACATAATTTAGGAACATGTTCTGTGGCAAGGTATGGACATGAAAGTGACAGTCAGGCAATCAGTGGTTAAAGAAATGAGTTTTCCATATGTTTCCATTTCACTGTAGTAATTTTCAGCATGTTCCATTTCTATTAAGTAATGATTATATGGAAGCTTTTATCTTTCATTAATATTATATCACATGATTATAAAGTGAAGCTGTACTTAAAAACAGGGGGGAAAAAAGAGAATTGTTTAATTATCATTCATTCTTAAACAGCAGTGAATAAATGTATATCAAATTAAAATTCACAGGTTTAGGAATACAGAGGATTTTTTTTTCTTATTTTTTAATAGCACACCTCTTATTTAAATTAATGAAAGATTAAAACCTAATTATCTTTCCAAAGTTAAAGTATTTTAGCAGACCTCTTCATGTCTAAAATATAGTTTTGTATAGTCACAAAACCAAAGCAGAGTTCTTTGCATTTTAAGATATCTATTACCATTTAAATTCTGCTATCTTGAATGTCCCTGGAGAGTTTTACTGCATTCCTGTGCCTTAGTTTTCCTGTCTGTGGTGATGACAATAGTGACATCTTTAATTGTTTTGTGCCCAGTATCCTCTAATGCATTAAGGTGAGCAGAGGCTGGCAAAAATTCCTCACAGTTGTGAAAGTAGGGAGCTATGATTTAAGCATGTCCTTGAAGATTTTACAGGGGCTAATGTAGGTCTGTGAGAGCAGCTGTACTCAGTATTATGTAGATGATTAAACCAGATGTCTTCATGGAAGTAAATCATCAGCATGAAAGCTAGGTAGCAATAGGGAAATCTGAGAAAGTAGTGATGAGCTGAGTCTAGAGCTGCTCCCAATGCTGTAAGTCATGTGCCATCAGCTCACTGGGCTATGGAGAGGCTGCATGGTTTCCACAGAAAAGGGGCAGAGAGGAGGTCAGTGCTGAGCTCTGTGGTTCCCTGCCTCTCTGAGCCATGAGGAGAGGCACTGTGTGGCATATGGGGTACACAGCCTTTTGATATCGTCTTGTCCCTGGCAGTGGCTTCTCAAACTCTTCCCCTGTGCTAATTTTCAGCACAGCAATAGATACAAGGATATTTAGAATCCAGTGGCCCTTGTCCCTCCTATAGCGGTGTGTTATGACCTGTTTAATAGTTTTCTAAATATTCTTGTTATCTTCAGCAATGAGAGTCATATGTCAGTCTTCAATTGAAGGCTGTATATCAAAAAATAAAATATATTTCTTACTTTTTAGACAGTGTCTTGGGTTGAGCTGGCAAACTGCCAACTGCCCAAGTACAGAGTTAGAGCTTCTTTCCCTCACCGAGAAAAGGAAGGAAAGGGAAAAAACTCTCAAACGGGGTTTATGCTGAAACTAGCTATATATATATGTATAAAGAGAAAATTAAGAGGAAATTACAATATAGCACCCACTTACACAAGTTAGTGAGACAGTCAAAAACGGACTTTATTCGGAGCGAGGAATAAAGACATCTTATTGTACAGCTTATTGCTTAATATAGGGTTCTACAATCCAGGGTCAGGCAACATGCAAATAGTTCTTAACTAAGGAATTTACAGTTTGTATATCTGTCTACAGCAGAGGCCTAAAGCTAATCCATTAGTCATGAAACAAGGGGGAGAAGAACAAAGAGTAATTTGACATAGGTTTTACACTCTCATACTGAGCAAGGTTTACATCTGCAATCTATATTTCTTTTAAATGCAAGGGACAGTAATATCTGCAGACGTTTATTCCAACTCTGTTACTGGCGTCCTATTCAAGTTCTGCTGGTTTTCCAAGTGCTGCAGACTTCCCAACCCATCTTCTCACAGTCGGGGCGTTTTGTGATCCCACAAGTTAGGTATAACAACAAATTTATCTCCCACCAAAACCAGCTTCTGTTAGTCTTGATCTATAAGCACCCCAAAAGACACTCAGCAAGAGACAGAAAGTATAATAACAAAATGTTTCTACCTCCCTGAATTCAAATAAAAGGCAAGTAGCGGCGGCAGAAGCAGGGCCCAGACAGCAAGAAAGCAGTTGAATGTCGTGCCTCTACTTCATCCATGATGGAACTGAGTGAACACCTCCTACTTCTGTACTCATATCTCAGGTTTGCATCATCTGGTATGAAATATTTCTTTGATTACTTAAGTCAGGTGATATCTGTCTCTCCTAATCTATATGGATTCTCTGAGCCTGCTAATGTGAGGCCTAGCTAAAACTGAAGCCCAAACTACTACAGACAGTATGCTATTGGAAACAAATTAATATTCAAACCAAATATATAACAAATATATATAAGACAAATAAATTATCATAGAATCATAGAATCATAGAATCGATTGGGTTGGAAAACACCTCCGAGATCATCGAGTCCAACCCTTGGTCCAACTCCAGTCCATTTACTAGATCATGGCACTCAGCGCCACGTCTAATCTGCGTTTAAAAATCTCCAGGGATGGTGAATCCACCACCTCTCTGGGCAGACCATTCCAAAGCCTGATTACTCTCTCTGGAAAGAATTTTTTTCTGATATCCAACTTAAATTTCCCCTGGCAGAGCTTAAGCCCGTGCCCCCTTGTCCTATTGCTGAGTGCCTGGGAGAAGAGACCAACCCCCACCTGGCTAGAACTTCCCTTCAGGTAGTTATAGACAGTGATGAGGTCACCACTGAGCCTCCTCTTCTCCAGGCTGAACAACCCCAGCTCCCTCAGCCTCTCCCCATAGGGCTTGTGCTCCAGTCCCTTCACCAGCCTTGTTGCTCTTCTCTGGACTGCTCCAGCACCTCAATATCCTTTCTGAACTGAGGGGCCCAGAACTGAACACAGTACTCAAGGTGTGGCCTCACCAACGCAGAGTACAGGGGAAGGATCACTTCCCTGGTCCTGCTGGCCACACTATTTTTGATCCAGGACAGGATCCCATTGGCCTTCTTGGCCACCTGGGCACACTGCTGGCTCATGTTGAGCTTCCTGTCAATTAGTACCCCAAGGTCCCTTTCTGCCTGGCTGCTCTCCAGCCACTCTGTGCCCAGCCTGTAGCGCTGCATGGGTTTGTTGTGGCCAAAGTGCAGGATCCGGCACTTGGCCTTATTGAACTTCATCCCATTGGAATCAGCCCATCTCTCAAGTCTATCCAGATCCCTCTGCAGAGCCCTCCTGCCTTCCAGCAGATCAACACTCCCTCCCAGCTTGGTGTCATCAGCAAATTTGCTGATGATGGACTCAATCCCCTCATCCAAATCATCAATAAAGATGTTAAACAGGACTGGACCCAACACTGACCCCTGGGGAACACCACTAGTGACCGGCCGCCAGCTGGATGCAGCTCCGTTCACCAGCACTCTCTGGGCCCGACCCTCCAGCCAGCTCCTAATCCATGAGAGGGTACACTTGTCCAAACTATGGGCTACCAGCTTTTCCAGGAGTATTTTATGGGAGACAGTGTCAAAGGCCTTGCTGAAGTCTAGATAGACCACATCCACAGCCTTTCCCTCATCCACCAGGTGGGTCACTTGATTGTAAAAAGAGATCAGGTTGGTCAGACAGGACCTGCTCCTCCTAAACCCATGCTGGCTGGGTCTAATCCCTTGCCCGTCCTGTAATTGCTGTGTGATTGCACTCAGGATGAACTGCTCCATAACCCTGCCAGGCAAGGAGGTCAGGCTGACAGGCCTGTAGTTGCCAAGGTCCTGCTTGCAGCCCTTTTTGTGGACTGGGGTGACATTCTCCAACCTCCAGTCATCATATTTGCTTTTGTCAAACTGCAAACAATATAGCACAGGATTTCTTGGTATTTCTTAACTAGTATTTTTTTTCTTATTTGCTTACTTCAGAGAACGTTCCAATCCCTTTTGCAATGGCTACAGATTCCTGTGAAATGTTTCCTCTTTCTTTCCACTATTGTTCTGTTAATTATAAGAAGTTGCTTATTAAGTGTTTTCAGAAGAATTGTTCAGAATAATAAGTTCTTCTGAGCATCCCTGGCTGCAAGTAAGGAAAGATGGGAAGAGGAAGCAGATTATAAGCACTATTTCTCCTGCACTCTCTCACCATCTTCAGTATCCCCAATGTGTCATGAACCTCATGAGATGTGAAAAGATCATTTCTGCTTTGTGTATGAATAAAAAAGGCAAGGAATTTCCTTTAATGAAATGACAATAGCTTATAAAAAGATTAATTTTGGGAGTCCAGAATTTAGAGATGCTTTTGGATGGAATATTCTGATAGTTTAATATCAGATGATGGGCTAAGCCTAAACCTTATATTTTTATGCAATAACAATTTATTCTTTTAAGAAGTTGCAAAGAAAAACTGTGAAACAAACAATGTGATATGATACATTATTAAAATGATTATTTACAACTTCTGAAAAAAGACTGCTTCTAAATTCATACCTCCTACTGACTTATTTTCTAGCTATACATTCGACACAATATTTTCCAAAGATGTTTCCTTTTTGTTCTTCAGAAATAGGTTTTAAGACATTATTTCAAATTACTTGCCGATTAGAGTATAATTATAGACAGCTATCAGACTGCTTCCCCAAAATCCACTGATTTACTCAAAAATTCAGTTCCTTTGTATTTGGTTTCTGCTTATAATTTGTACACCATCAGCGTACAAATCTGTAGCATTCTGTCTGCCTCTGTCCAGCCCTCCATAAGTATCTCTGTCTGTATTGTTAAAGGGAAAAATATTCTCTGCTGTCTTTGTTAAAAAAAAAAAATTGAATCCTTCCACATTAGCTAAAAAATATTTCAGACCTTGATAGAGGTGCTGATACAGATAAAATCCCAACCAAGACCCACATGAACATTATTGGATTTATTGCTTTCTATTTATGTGATCTCCTTCCTTACTTTTAATATAATTGTGTTTTATATAATTATATCATTTATATAATTGTAAATATTTTTATTATTGTGGGTTTTTTCCCAAGGTATTACACACTTTGAAGTATTTAATAAAATATAATAGTTAATAAATTTATAAATATATATTATTTAAATATTAGATAATTATGTTGTAGAATGGCAAATGTGTTACTTCTCAGTGAAATAGCATTCCAGTGACCCCAAGTTTACTGATCTAGTGGTTTTACTGTAATATCCCTACAATTTTAGCTCATATCCTAGAAATGTAAAAATGGTAAGCAATACAGTCAGACTATTTACATCAGTCATTTGTGTCCTTAAGAAAAAAATAGTGTGTTCATATATTTTAGCTTAGGAGACCTATGATATCTCTTAGCAATTGTGGAATATTGCAATTGCTGTGTTAGATCTAATTCTACACCTAAATTACAAGCTAAGCTTCATTTCTGTATTGGTTTAGGTTGTGTGTGGTGTATTTAGCTCCTATTAAATTTAGTCTAGTTATAAATTATTTTTAGACATAAATTCTTTCTGATCTGACAGGTCAGATTGCACATATAGTAGAATTTCTGGTTGGTCGTCTATTATTAAAATAGACTGTCATAAATTAAAGATAATGGTGGCTACCTTCTAAATGCAAAATTATTTAACATGATTTATAACAATTTTCTTAACTAGTTCACTTTTGAGTTCAATAAATAATCCTTGATGAAATGAGTATATCTTTCCCATCTTAGTGCTAGAAACTGAACAGTTCTTCAAATTTCTGTTATAGCTAAAATGTACAGAAATTAATTGACTGCACTTGGTCAGGTGTCTTCCAATGTTAAAAGTATATACAAGTCCTTCCTCATGTCTTAGAGGGATGCAAGGTTTATCTTTAATAAATACCTTCATGCCTTTGGAGCAGAAAGATGGACGGAGTTCAAAATAGTTTACCTCATGTCCTTTTCTTACCCTAACTCAAAGGAAGGCTTCCAGTCCCTTGCTTTTCAGAGTGGGCAGAAATGAAATGGAGTTGAGCAACATACCAAAGCTTGGATGTGTCCCTGAAACCTTCCTCCATGTAAAAGTGGTACTGAAGGCATGGAAGCTATCCTAATTTGCATGTTGTTGTAGTGGTCATACAATGATTTTTTCCCTCCTTAAAATGACCAAAATGAAATTACTGTCTTCTATTCCTTTTCTGCTTTTCTTTTTCCATCTCATACTGCTGAGGTTGATAGAGGTGAGGATTTAGGCTTTAAAACATAAAACAACTCAATCATGTCATATCAACACCACTCAGAGTAAAGAAGTGTGCACATTTCTCCTTGAAAAAGAAAAGTCACAGAAGGCATGCTATTTCACAGCAAAGTATACTTAAAACAATTTCATAATATCATAGAATGCTTTAGGTTGGAGGGGACCCTAAAAACCATTAGGTTCCAACGCCCTTCTAGGGGCAGGGGCACCTTCCACTAGACCAGGTTGCTCAAAGCCTTATTCAGCCCGGCCATGGACACTTCCACAAATGCAGCATCTGCAGATCCTGTGGGCATCTTGTTCTAGCATCTCAACCATTTTGAGTATATGGTAACTAAACTCATAGCAAAGCACTACAGGTCTGATTCAAGAGATTGCTTCTCAGCATCAAAATCACAGTGTATGTTTCTACTAATCTCTGTCATTCCTGAGAAATTGACTTAAAATATTTTCCTATTTTTTATTAAATTGATTTTAAAGGATGCAGAAGACTTCTGTCCACACTCAGTCTTAACACAAATCTCTTGTTTTTATGTGGCAGAGTGAGTGTAGGCACAATTAGTCTTTTTGAACCCTTATTGTCTAAAGAACTTGATGTGATCTGACAAGCCAATAAGAAGATGTGAATTTCCTTATGATCTTGTACACCTAAAAAAAGACTGTTTACCTGCTTTAATTTTGCACCATGTAGAAGTGTTTTATTTACTAAGTATTTTTTATGTGCTGTTTTTCAAAACTATTTTGAAAAGTGGGGCAGTTTTTGGTTTTGACAGCATCATCTCAATAGAGTAAGGTTGATATTCAGTAAAGGCTTCTCACACAGGTTCTTTTTCTGACTTTATTCCTTTGTGACTTCAAAACAAGATTTATGAGTAGCACTTACTCTGTGATTTCAGGCTCTGGTTAGCCTTGTGTGAATGGGAATAGTTTAAAATACTGAAATATTCAAATAGATATGGTGGAAGTGTGTCTATAATTCACTGGTCAAGGTATGCAGGCTATCTGAGATCTCCAAGACTTACATTCTGAAAACTGTCATTAAATACTGGAATATTTTCTGACAGCTTGCATGCTTTCATGTTACATATTTATAGTGTGCAGTTAAACCTTTTCTTTGCTCTCCGAACCAGTGGGAGGAATGAAAAATAGACAGAAACTGAATGGATCCCTGACAGAGTGGAAGGTCAAGCAAAACTAGCCTTTTGTAAGCAAAAAAGTTTGGATGCCAACAATGTTATCTCTATATTTCTCCTCCTTTCTTTTATTACTTCTTTATAGAGACATGGATGACACCAGCATGACACCAAGGCAATCTCACTGCTGGATGAAGCTGTGATGAAGCTGCTAATTTGTTAAAGTAACCAGGTATATCTCTAGACACTTAAATCAATGATCCAAACTTTGCAAAAATATATTCTGTGATGAACTTGTTTCTGTAAGGTAGAATAAACTGAAGAAAAATTAAATGAACTGTAACTCATGCAAAGAGTGACAGCTCTTAATGCTCAGAGTAAGTATAGTGAGAGACTAAAACAAACCAATTTTTTTTTCAGGAGATAATCCTTCAGAATTAATAGGCAATATTTTCTTTCTATTCATTGCCTCCTTGGTGAGGTTTCTTATAATGAAACATAGATACATATGCCTGTCTTATGATCTGAATACTGATTACCATTTAGCATATTTCAGACATAAGACAACAATAAAATTATAATACTTCTTATTTGTATTAATATAAATTGCTTAACTAGTTATTATGTTCTTTATATTGCTGGTTTTTTGAAAGCTAACATTTGTTCAAACCTAGGAAGATTGGTAGGCTTGGAACTCAGAGAATATTTTTATTATGTCTGACCACCTTATTGGATTGTAAAAATCTTTTTCCCGATACAAAAGGTTTCAAATATTCCATTGGATAATGAGAAAAAAATAAAATAGATACATATATCAAGAAAAATTAAAGCCAGGACTAACATAGATAACAATTGTACTGAATAGTGCTGCATCACTCCCATTTTGGTCTGTAAGTTTTTGGCTTCTCTTAATCAGATCCTAAGGTGAAATTTTTGTTCAAGATTTTCTGGAAGAGATGCCAATAGTTATTCTGAGTGTCAGCAGCACAAATTAAAAGTGTCCTGATTCTCAAAAGTCCATGATATGAAGATACTCTCATTGGTATAAACAGAACTCAATGTGTTATCAGCAACTTTAAAAATCCCTTCATTAATGTAGGAGCTTCTTTTGTTGCATAAAGAAACTATAGTTAAAACCTTTTTTCTCTTTGACTCATATTACTGAAACTGTGATATTTGCCATTCCTGGTTCTGAAATAGTAGAGTTTACTTCTATCTCTTCTAAGGTTGCATTGTAACATTTTTTATTTTTCTGGTTTCCACTCATGTAACTTCTCCAGATTTCTGTTTACCCCAAATGCTACCGCTAATATTACCATTTCAGCTGCTATTATCACAAGTTTTGTCATGTTGTAGACTTGCATCCAAGCTGTGGCTCTGCTGTAAGGGTCAACACAGTTTTACCAATACATAAATCTTTTTTTTTCCCTCATGGGATTTCCATTGGAAAATTATCCCTTAACTGACTGCAGTTTTTCTTTTTCAGATTCACTGCTCACTGTCTTCTAACCAATTGCCCGGACCTTTCTTGTTTGCTATGCCTTTCAAAGGCTTTTAAATGTTTTTGTCAACGTTTTCTTATGCTGATGCTGGCAGTGATTATGTCTGCATACCTTATGTACTGCATACCTTATGTGCTGGAGGTAATGCATGATGTTATAAAGTCCTCATGGGAAATGATTTTGCTTTGCAGAGGATTCTGAAGTGCTGTGGACATTTAAAATCAATCACAGAATCACAGAATCATTTGGGCTGCAAGGAACCTTAAATATCATTTAGCTCCAATCCTTCTCTCATGGGCAGGAATACCTCTCAATAGACCAGCTGGCTCAAAGCCTTATTCAGCCAAGCCTTAAACACTTCCAGGGATGGGACACCAACAACTTCTCCGGACATCTTGTTCCAGTGCCTCGCCACCATCACATCTAAGAATTTCTTCCTAATATCCAATCCTACCCCCTTTCAGTTTGAAACCATTCATTCTTGTCCTTTCACTACATGCTCTTGTAAATAGTATCTCTCAAAGTGCTGTTCAAAAACACATAATGGACACAAATTTATTAAACTTTTTGTAAAAACACAAGGCAAAATACTTTGTGATATGCATGGATAATCTCCACCCATATACTCAGTTCTCTACATCCACGGAACACTCATGAATACCTCACTAATGGTATTAAACTCTTATATTTATAAAAGTAACATAGAGTATAAATAATTATATCTGTTTTGAATTGTGAGAAAATTTAATCTCATGTTTCAAAAATGCTGCAGAATTCAAAAGTCAATATTACCTGCAATGTATGGGAACAGGTAGTGAATTGGCATTATTTGAGATACAATTTCTCAGTACTGCATCAAGTATGTGAAACATTGAAAAAAATTTTTTGACCACTCAAACTTTGTCCATGTTATTTATTCATTTTGTAGCAAATTTTGGACAAGAATCAAGATTTCTTAATTAAATACAGATATGTATCTTTTAACACAATATGGCCTTGATATAACTTGGGATTTTATTATTGCTATTGGTAGTATTACTAAATGACAGTATTTTCATCAACACATGCAGGAAATTGAAACACACTGACTGGATTCAACTTGGTTATTTTAGCATATTTTTGTCCCATATTGTGTAACAACTCATATTCATTTAGGAGAGGTGTCCTTTTCTGCCAGCATCACTGTAAGAATGCTAACTTCTCTGATAAGTCACACTTCCTGTTCCATAGAGTTAAACAGGTTGACATAAAGAGAGGTGTTGTAAATGTTTCTTTCTATTTTGTTTTGTTTCTGTTAGTTGTATGGAGTTGAAGTGCAAAATCAATGTAATTGTAATTATATTTTGACTAAAGGACTGTATTTTTCTAATAGGAATTGTCACACTGCTGTGCTGAACATGTCAGCACGGGGTTGAAAAGAAGAGATTTATTGCTAACTACTTCAAATGCAGGAGATATGGCCTGATGGGACTCTCTGCTCAAAAGGAATCTGTGTGCAGTAAGACTCCTTAGAAAATACCTATCTAAATTCTGAAGTTGAGAATTAAAAGTAAAATAAGGCAGAGAACACATAGGTGAACCACTGTTTTTATCTAGGTAGATCCACATATATTTTTATCTGTGTTTCCAATACATTTAGTTAATATCCTTATGTAATGGTTTGACCCATGGCTGCCTCAGTAACCATTGTATCTAAGGAAATTACAAGTATTCCACATGTGTCTTTCACGTAGCAAGGGGGGAGTGGTTTTGTTCTCTTCTCTCTTGGCCGATGAGCTGGTGGGAGGTGGTTGGAGTCTGGTCCCTCTGGTCCCTGGTCCTTCTCCTGTCCTGGGTGAAATTGTTTCATTCTTGTTCCCCTTCCTTGAGGTTTTTAAGTGTGTTTGGTTTAATTCATTCGGTTTCTTTAGATTAGGTTGGTGTCTTCCCTGTTTTCTGGCTAATCAATCCCCTTTTCTCCCTTCCCCTCTCCCCTGGGGGGTGGAATCTTATGTATTGTGTATACAGTGTGGTTTGTGAATGTTAAAAAAATATAATTTATTCTTTTTATTCAGTTCAGTTTCTCTAGAGTGCGTTTCTTTACAGTTTTTTTTTTCTTTTCTTTGCTGGGAAGGTTCTGGGAGGGGAAAGGGGGACCAGTCCAAGGTTGGCAACAGCTAGGCCAAACCTGCGACACCTTATAGCATGAATTTTATATGACACTCTGATTCATCATCCATAACAACTAAAAGAAATAGATAAATAAATGAGATGGTGCCTTGACTGTAGACTGTTGAAAAACATGGAAACAGGGTAGAAGGTTAAGGTTTCAACTTATTCCAGAAAAAAAACAAAACAGGAGGTTTTCAGTGTTGAAGTATGCATACACAATATGTATACATTGTGCTAGAGGGACAAAGACCTGGGCCCACAATTAGACAAGAATGCAAAAGGTTGAGAGTCAAGTATAGTTAATGAATATCTGACTAGAGGACTCCAACAGAGCTCCAACACTTTGCCGTCATCACACTTGGTACAGAAACAACTAGAACATAACAGGCACAATACCCAACTGTGGTGTTTCAGAAAACTTTCAACACTGTTCTCCTTTTCAAGTAATCAACACTTACATCTAAAATATTCAACTGCATTGATTTATGTTGCAGAATAATGCTTTGTCTGTGCGCTCCTTCTGCTACTAGAGATTGTTTATAAAAACCAAAAAAAATCATATTGACTCAAATTCCAATGAAATTGAAAAAACCAGAACCATTCTTTTCAAAGGAAAAATATATTTAAGAAAGCATAGACCTGCAAACTCTGTGACATGAAAATGCCTTCCAGAGCATTCATTACCATGAAGCTACAATAAGCTTCCATTACCTTTGTCATACCAGTTCACAGAACCTTAACAATGCTACTTATAAGGGCCTTGAAAGTTAATTTTGAATGAATTGTGGATGTACAGTAACAAAACAAAACAAAACACAGCACCAAAAATAAATGAAATTCTGTGTAACCTGGGAGGAACTAGGTGGTTTCCATAACATGGGCTCAAAGGGTGACTTCCTTTGGCCTTTTTTTAAATCTTCCTATGGTGTCAGTAATTTATAAAAGGCAGACAGAAATTAGAATTGGAGTTCTTTGATATATTGTTTGGTTAGCTTTAAAAAATTGTTATCATAGAGTTTGCCTGAATTCTAAGTATTAAAGCAATAATACTACTTAAGTTAGTTTTGATATTTTCCTGTATTAACCTTTGTTAATAAATTGTTCTCTACTGTAGTGGATGTTAACAGTTAAATGACTGAAATTGATAAATCTTTTGAATTTGAATTTGCTACCCTGTAAGGCACTATGATTTCTTTTAATTACCCTTAAGATGGGTCCCAGATGCTTACTCCGTATTTGCTCTGCATGCAGATCTGGTGTTGACATCATTGGGATTCCAGAGGGAGAGCGGTAGTGTGGAGGAGATCCTCACAGTAGATAAGAAAGTGCAATGCAGTCTGAGAATTTTTCCTTCAAAATCGGTAGTCTATTTCCAGGGTTAAAAAAGCCTATTAAACTTTCCTGCATTGATTGAGAGAGAGAATGTAAAGGGAGAGAAGAAATTATGCTTTTTTTTTTCTATTTTTCTATTCATTTAAACAACATAATCAGTTAATGCTCCCAGGGTTCTGATTTGAGATTGTGTTGTGTGCACGTCTTTTTGAACAGTCTTTTGTCTGGTACTTACAGTTCCTGGCAGAGGCTGACTGCTGTAACCCACACCTTTTTAGGTGCATATCTGAGCACTGCCAGGTGTATTGGTAGTGCATGTTAGCATGACATGTAGAGTTAACTTTGACACTAAAGAAATAGTTATACCCCTTCCTATGTGGCAAGTATTAATGAAGGACTTAGGAGCTGTGGAATCCTATGGAAATTTCAGACTTTGATACAAATATTTTTTCATATCCTGTAAAATATTCTAGTGAATAATCATCTTTGAAGAAAACTCACTGAATTGTAATCAAAATAATTTGCATCAGACACCTGAGACTTAATAGTCAAGTTTATCCAGTTTAAGAACAAAAATGAGCTGTGTAGCTGATATAAATAACCCACTTTTTAAATTAAATATTCAAAATAAACTACCTCAGAGTTGCTAGATATCTAATAAATTATCTGTATATTTTTGAGGAATAAATCTGTAATTCAAATAATTCAATAACTTAAGAATAATGTGCTCTGTTTGCAGATAATTTGTGAACAGAAAAAAGAAATAAAATAAATATTATTTTTGCATTAACTGCTCATATTTATTAAGCATTTATTATAATATGAATTAAAGAATTGAATTTGGTTTCTTGAACTGTCTTGGGAAGGTTGAATTCGTTATGACATATTATTAAATGGTAGGTTTGGTATCTTTAAATTATTCTGTAAATATAAGTCAGTAAAACATAATAGTCATATTTTAAAAATATGTGATAGGTATTTGTAAAAGAAACATGTAATAAAATGGAAAAAGTAAAAAGCCTGTAATTGGCAGATTGTGAGTGAATTAATTTTATGGAATAGGATGTAACATTTATATTAAGGTTTTAAGTTGATAGTACTAATTTGAACTCTTTTTATTATTCAGGTTTCTCAAATTCTCATTGAAAAGTGAGCTGAGGTTTTGGAATAGCTCTTCTTCTACTACAATTTTCACAGACATATGAAAATGCAACAATGACTTAATGGGCTAGAAAATCTATACAAAATTGAGTGTATTATTTTATAGTAATTTCCTCCATCAGTATTTTTCCCCCAGCTTTCTATCTTCATGGATATAGACTTGTAAAACCAGAGTCAAATTTCCTGTACAAAATCTTAAAGAAGAAAATAATCAGTTCAACTTAATTTTTTTTCAGATTTTATGTTAACATATGCTTAGACAGGTTCTATTAAAGGATTTGTGAATTTAGGTGATTGTCTTGACTTTATGTTGATAATTTCCTTTATGTACATATTTTTGAATTGTCTGTGGTTTATATGTTCTTATGGTCATGCTTGATGTCTTATCTTACAATATTTCCTTTTATTGTTGTAACCTGTCTCAGGAGACGGTCTTAGCATTCACTTGCCTGTATTCATCCACCACATTTAGTCCGCTTTGGTTCATGAGCAGATACAGTAATCTTGGAAGAAGCACTCAGTTTTACAAGCTGCACTTTATATTCTTTCAAAAAGAAGTATTTCTTCTCAATGTCCTCTTAAATTCCTTATGAGAGCCTGGGCTGTTATAAAAGTCAGTGCTTATGTGGCATTTGGTTTACATGGAGCAAATGGTGAAATCACATTTAGGAGCTAAGATACGGTATATCCTAGCCAGTAATTTACAATGAGCTTGGCCAGTACAGCAAGCAAAGTGTTACAAGTATTACTACAGCTCTAGAAAGAATGAAAATGCATTATTATAATTTTATAAGTGGCTTAGGAGACTGGAAGGCACTTTTTAAGAAAAAAATATCTGGAGAAGGAATACAAACATCCACATTAAAAAATCCTGAGGCAGAATTATATATTGACATTTCTTAACAGTAACATGTTGCTGCTTTAAGACTCATTAGAACAAAATCTTCTTGATGTTAAATTTCTCTTACAGAAGTGCCAGACGTACTTTATTCTTAGACACCCTATGACTATTTAATCACAATTTCTATGAGAAAAGAGTATAGTATATCATGATTCTAGCAATTAGGAAGTTTAAATGTATCATTATATTAAACAGATGCTTTGCACACTTTCCAACCTGTAGTCATCTTGAGAGAAATGTCATAATTAATTGCTCTGTTGACTGTTTTGAGGTGGGGAAAAAAGGAGAATCTGAGTGTTGATGAAACTGTAAATAGTCAAACTTTTCTCAGGAAGAAGAGACAACTAAGGCATTTCTTGTGTAAACTGCTAAATATATCTCAATAGGCTAGTCTAACGAAGTCCTTGAATAGCTAAGCCTCTTGACAAAATGATAAATAGTCCCTTTTATCAAGGGGAAAAGGTTGTAAATAAGTTTTTTATTTTATTGTATGAGATTGGATTAATTTTTCATTGCTTTATTTTACCACGTTACCTTTAACTAGGACACTGAGTATTCATTGTAGTTTATACAGTGTATATTTCTTTTGGAAGCAATTGATTTCCCATAGTAAAATGTGATCCCGTTTTCCACTTTTCTCTTACCTTATGTCATTGATATCCAGAATAATTCAGCTAAAACCAGTGGACTTGCTCATGATTTACACTAGTGTAAATGAGAATGGATTTGGGCTCTTGGTGCTCTCAGTCAGCTTTATATTTTCCCTTTCATCTGAAATACCAGCCATGCAATTGCCAGTTATTAGTTCACTAAGTGTTTCAGGGAAAAAAAAAAAAAAGAGAAAAAAAAAGAGGAAAGAGGAGGATAGAATATCCTTCTAATTTACTACTTTCACATGATACATTTGCCACTGCAGGCCACCAAGACAGTGAGCTGAAGAATTTCACTGTGCCTGTATGAACTAAGTAATTATTATCTTCAGGCTTGACTTGCTGTCTCATAATTTTGGTTGTGCCTGGTGTCATTTTCTCATAAGACTATCTACATATAAACAGAGAGATGTGTGATGGAGGACCATGAGATTTGAATATGAATTATCTCTTTGTTGTGTATTGTATCTTATGCATAAATTCATGGCTTTACCATTTGCAAGTTATCAGAAGATAAAAACATTTCATGGCTGAAAATTGTGCTCATTATTTCATTCCTTAAATTATTTTCCTCAATTGTGGCTTTTAATTCACTATGTTTTGTTGTTAATTTATTTCTAAATAGGCTTTTTATTGAACATGCTATGTCAGGATTTAATAGAGGATACCCCTTGCCTGATATTAAGTTCCTGTGTATGTGGGTGATGATGTCCAATCTAGTATAAGCTAAGAGCGCTTTTTCCAATACACACATGACATTTTAACTTGGACTCTAACAATGCTTTTGGGAGCTTTTTGAAGCCATACATCTGTGAGACTCCTTGTTTGGATTCCCTGGATTCTGAGTTACTTGAAAATCAAAGCTGCTACAACTGGGGTCAGTTTGTGGGATTCATTTCCCCAAGTAAGACAAGGAGTGTATCTCAATGCACAGGTTTTGTTTATTTACTGCAATGTGTCTAAGTAGACAAAGTCATAGAGCTGCTGTGTATAATAAACATTAGGCCTGACCTCTTGGCTCAGATCAAGTGTGAAATCACTTTAATATTTGACACATTATCCCCCATGGGACTCTGTCCTATCCTTGCAAGGGAATGGACTCAGTAATCTGACAGGCTATTTCCCTTGCCAGCTACTTCTAGGTGTACTAAGAGCAAATATAGAGAGTCTGTGGAAGCTGGAAGTGTTTTCTACCTTACTGGGACATATTCTTCTTCTGGCTTTATAAAGGGCACCTGTTATGAGAAGAAAAACACTTTTTGAATCTCTCATGTTGTCAGAATTAGTGACAGTTTAATGGCTGAAGAATTTATGTATTCAGTTTTAGGCTGTAAATCAAGATTTTTGTAACAAGATGTAGAAAAGTCAGGTAGAGGCTGTACATTGGATTTTTTACAGGGTGAATATCCCTGTCTGTATCCCTCTTGCAACAGCACTACTACTCCATCAACCTCCATCAAGATTTGGTGTAGACAATAAGGGAGAGAGACAAAAGGAAGCTCTTACTGCCTGCCTTCATCTGAGTCAATAGCATTTGAGATAAATAATGGATGTAAGCACAAATTTTTCCACTTAAATCCACAAAAGTCTAAAAGGATGAAACCAGTAACTTTTAGCATTCTAGATGGTTAGAAAAAGAGAGATGGAGCAAGTGTACATGTACATAAGCCCCTACAGTTCTTGTGCACCTGCCAGGGGGTGATGCAGCAGACTAAATTAGCTAAAAGGATAAACCGAAGAGAAAACCGGGAGGTTAGGTATATTCCTTTGTTTAGTCCTGTGTCATGCTCAGGGCTGTGTACTAGTTTTTTTCTTCATCAAGACTCAAAGTAGGTAATTCAGCCATCTAATAATTTGTCTGTGATTCACACCAACATCCTTTCATGATCACTTCACTGCTGTGTTTGCTCTTTCCCAGGTGTAATTTTGTCACAGATATTAGTCCCTTTCAAGATGGAGTTAAGATGCAGTACAAGACAGAAACTCTACTATAGTCCATCTTTACTCCATCTGCCATATAGAGGCTTTCAACATTCAAAGAATGATAGAATCATGGAATGGTTTGGGTTAAAAGGGCGTATAAAGATCATCTACTTCCAACCCCACTGCTGTGGTCAGGGACACCTTCTGCTTGACCAGGTTTCTCAGAGTCCCATTCAGCTTGACCTTGAACATTTTCAGGGATAGGGCATCCACAACTTCTCTAGGCAACCTGTTCCAGTGTCTCACCACCCTCATAGCAAAGAATTTATTCCTAATACCTAATCTAAACCTAGTCTTATTTCAAAGCCACCCTACCTTGTCCTATCACTAACATTATCAGAGCATGCCTCATTGACTGATTCTGTGATTCTAAGATAAGCAAATACTCTGTCATAAAGCTGCTCTGAGTCCGCAGTGTACATCTTCCACATTCATTCTGTAACACCACCATTTTACCAGAGGAAACACAGACATGAAAGCTGAAGGGTTTTGATTCCACCAAAAGTGTACACAGGTGAAGTAATCATCTTAGGAATTCCTCATGTCAGAGGAATGCCACATGACATAAAGTGCTCTGCAGTGTCAATGTAGCTGGCTATAAGCATTGCAAATATAAGCTACTCTGCAATACTTGGCACTTCATGAGGCAAATACTTGTAGCAGTGAAGGTGAGACTGGATTTTTTTCCATCTAAGAATAAAGACTAGCTTGACTATTTTAAGCATGTCTGCTAAGGGAAAAAAACAAGGCTCTTTCCATTATGCACTGTTAGCTGTAGGGTTACCCAGTTACAGGGGATATCTCCATAACAATCATTTCAGAGGCTGGTGGCAAGGGTGTCATGTGGGAAAACAAGGGATGGAAAAAGGCTTTAATATGGGATTTCTGCTTTCTCAATAAATGGTCTTTCATGTAACAGCTTAGACAGTACCCACACACAAATGAATGAAGGTTTTGGGCTGTCATCTCATGCAGCACTCTAAAATACACCTGAAGTTTAGGTCTTTTGTTCATGGTGGAGCTTATGTAGGTGTTTGCCAGGTCTGCAAGGGTGATTTTCCTCTTACTTGGAAGCATAAGTTCAGCTATTTCATAGTGCCAGTGAATTTAGAAATAAGTGTAGATGCTTAATGGATTTAAAACTTGTATTTCCATAGCTAGAGTAAGTAGTATTTTGGCATCTGAGTAACAACAAAATCAATTAGAAATGTAGATATGGATCATATCTTAAATCTCTGCACAGCCTTGGAACCAACATGAAGGGATGTATGAATACGGCTGTGTAGTTTTCTCATTTGTTTTGGAACTTATACCCATGGAAATAAGAGTAGATTTGTTTGTTTGTTTGTTTGGTTGGTTGGTTGGTTGGTTGGTGTTTTTTTGAGAAAAAGATTTTGCAGGAATTATGGAGACCAGGAGAATGAAGAAAAGGCCTTTTCTAAACTCCTTTCTAGTCCCTAGCTTTTAGCAGAAGTTGTTTGGGAACAATGAGAACTTCTTTGACATTGCATCTCCTGCTTCCTGTCATGTGAAAGGCTACAAACAGTCCTGATGTGGTGGGTTGACTGTGATTGGATGCCAGATGCCCAACAAAGCCACTCCAGCACTCCCCTCCTCAACTGATCAGGGAACAGAAAACACAACAAAAGACTTATGGGTTGAGATAAGGAAAGGAAGAGATTACTCACGTCATGGGCAAAACAGACTCAGCTTGAAGAAATAAGTTTATTACAATCAAATCAGAGTAGGGTAATGAGCAATAAACCCAAATGTTAAAGCATCTTCCCCCTACCCCTTCCTTCTTCCTGGACTTAACTTCACCTTCACTCCTAATTTTGTGTACCTTCTTCCCTCCCAGCAGCACAGGAGGATGGGAAATGGAGATTACAGTCAGCTCATCACACATATCTGCTGCTTCTTCCTTCTAGTGGGGACAACTTCCTGCACTCTTTCCCAGTTACAGAGTGGGGTCCCTCTGTGGAGACAGTTCTCCACAAGTTTCTCTAGCATGAGTCTTTTGGGCTGCAGTTCTTAATGAACTGCTTCAGCGTAGGTCCCTTCTATGGAGTGCAGTCCTTCAGGAAGAGGATGCTTTGACATGGATCCCCTGTAGGGTTATATGTTCTGCTAGAAAACTTGCTCCAGTGTGGGATCCTCTCTCCATCTTGCCACGGGTCCTGTCAGGAGTCTGCTCCAGTGTGGGCTTCACACAGATTCAAAGCTTCCTTTGGGCATCCACAAACTACACTGTGGGATCTTCCAGGGACTGCAGGTGGATATTTGCTCCATCAGCTGCAGGGAGATAGTCTGACTTACTAGGGTCTTCAGTATGGACAGCAGGAAAATCTCTGCTCTGGTACCTTGAGCACTTCATACCACTCCTTCCTCACTGACTTTGGTGTCTTCAGGGCTGTTTCTGTCATATATTCTGACACATCTCTCTGGCTGAAGTTCACAATATTTCTCTTTCCCCTGCCCCCTTAATTATGTGGTACGGTTACAATTCAGTGGATGGAGCTACAGCAACGAATATTCATATCATCAAAAAGGTTCCACTCTTTCACCTGGTGTGGGGAGTTTGAGAGAGGGTTTTACTGCAGGTTGGAGCTGCTCCAGGAATCCCAGATGCTGCTGGTAACCACTTCTTTGCTCCTGGAACTGCAGCAAAGCCAGGAGCACCCCTTCACTGCTGCCCTTTGCTGCTGAGATCACAGCGAGCCACAGGGACTGCGCTGTTGCTGCCACCACCAGTCAGCATTTTTCCAGCAGCATAACTCACCTCAGATGAAAGAGTTTTCCAGGTTTTGCTTTACCCTGTTTTTCCAGGGGAGAGCATTGGACCACGAAAACTACTTTGCCATATTATTTCCTTTGTTCTCCCAAGCCACGTGGTCCAGTGCGGGAGCTCCTGTGACTTTGTCTCTTGTTTTTGCCCCAGCAACTAGGGGAGAGAGCAAAGTGGGAAGCCAGAAAATTATTCCTGCCTTGCTGATTTAAGCTGCTTCGTTTGTATCTTTGTGGTTGCTGATATTTTTTCTTTTTTCCCTTGTCAGAAAACTTATTTTTCACTTTCTCATCCCCAAATTTGTCTTTAAATTGAGACATCATGTTATTCCAGAGGTGCTACCATCATCACCAATGGGTTCAGCCTTGGTTAGTGGCAAATCTGTCTTGAAGTCAGCTGGCACGGGCTCTGTTGCAGATAGGGGAAGCTTCTGGCAGCTGCTCACAGAAGCCATACCTGTAACCCTCCTGCTATCAAAACCTTGATATGCAAAGCCAATACACCTGGCAACTAGATGCCTTGTCCCTGTCCCTGTGGAGGTGTGTGCCTGAGATGGTGTCCTAGCTACCTATTGAAGCTGGATTGTTCTCCAGGACTCGTTACTGAAGTTTCCCCTGGGATGACATGAAGCTGCAGAGCCTGGTGTGGGTCAGTGACTATCAGGCCCAGCCCAGTGCTCAGGAATTAACATCTTTAACTTGAGTGCCAAACAAGCAAAAAAAATGAACGTCTGCCCAAATAGTATTTGGTTTAGATAGGGCCATAGTGTGAAATAATGTTCATGGTAGGCCAATCATTGCATAATAACTTATGTTGTGGTTTTGTAAATTATTCCAAATGAAAACTCCAGCAGCCAATTAGCTAGCTGGATGTCTGCATGTTATTTACTCTTAAAACAACAGCAATATAAGTTAATGCACTCAGAAACCTCTTTATTCCAAAAAGCACAGTGTACTTTTTATAAACTTCAGCCCTTGTTGATATTCTTTCCCTTGGCATGTGTGCAGTAGCTGGTGAGCATGATCCTCTGACTTTTTCCACTGGCACGCTTTCATAAACAGGGCTTATACCAGCTAATGTTTTTCTTTAATAATTTGTGGTCGGGCATGGTGCCTGTCACATCTGTGATCTAACTATGCATGGAAGCAATTATGTGTGATTGTCTCCATTTTCAGAATAAGTTTGTGGCTATACCTGGGCCTCAAACAGCTAGAGTGAGGGGTTCAGGGTTGTTTTTCTGTTAATCATTGCGCAGTCTGATATGTATTTCCTTCTTGAGCAAAAAAAACCCTCAGACCTGAGTGTGGTGTGGAGAGTGATGGCTCCCTGATTATCCTTTTATATTTTCCCTTTCAGACCTCTCAACTTTCTGTTTCATTTGACAAAGCCACCTTCCAAACAAAGCTAAGTTCAATTCCCCAACACAGCCTATTTACTACGCAGCTGAAATATTTCACTTTTCTTTCCTCCTAGCTAGTATAAGGAAAACGTTTGCACACAGCTTTAGTGTAATAGATGTGGAGAGATCTACCATGTTACAAGAAGTCCCTCAGCTCAAAGAGACTGGACTTCCTCGTCTTCTCCATAGGTTTTTCCCAAGGAGTAGGAGAAGCTCTCTATCAGATTCACAGGAAATAAACCTCACAGACTACTGAGGACTGTAGTAGCTCTTTTTATAGAGTATAACACATGAGAAAACTTACATATAATTTTATAAAATAATAGGATGTTTTGTGTTGGAGGGAACCATAAAGATTTACCTGGTTCCGACCTCTCCCAGACTGTGGGCAGGGATGCCACCCAACAGACCAGGTGATTCAGAGCTCCATCCAACCTGGCTGTCTCTTTTTAAATTGTTGGCTGAAACTGGTTTCACATTTAAAAGAGATTGGCATTTTCTTAGAAGAAAACACAGGGTGTTTGTTTGGTTGGGTTTTTTTTCCAGAAATTGAGGGAAAAAAAAAGAAAAATATCCATATTTCTCTAAGCTGATGTTGGAAAAAAACACACTGGTAAAAATGCATTCCATAACATGCCAATTTCCATATCATATTTAGTCCTGGAAAAAATACTCTCATTTTCTAAAACACTTTGTGAAAACTTTCTTGACAAAATAATCTCAATTAGATCACAAGCAGCATAGGTACATGGAGATTAAAAACTAGTGGTGAAATCTTTAACTTCCTGAAGGCCCACAGGGTCTACTATCAATTTCAATATAATTTCTTCACCCAAAATAAGGTGGGTTTTTTCCCCTCCAAAAACTGATATTGACTTCTGAAATTAAGTGGAAACAGCAGTAACATTACTGAAAAGCTATTTTTTTTTCTTATGCCATGGGTACTGTTTCTGTAGCAATTTCTCTTTGGAAGAAGGAATATTTTATAGAGTTCTGTGTATTCAAAGGCATGCACACTCATGGCAGGTGTTGATTTGACCACTTGAGTAAAAAAAATGTTCTATCAAATTAATATTTTACTTTTTTCTTGCATAATACAACCTTATTATGTATAGTCTTGAAAAAAATGTGCCACCACCTGATTTCTTGGCAGAAGCCAGAAATGAGGTCGCATTTAATCATATATGAAAATTAAAACATTGTAGTATTTTCTACAGGGAAGGTAACCAAGGAAAATGTGTGTGTTTTGTTCAAAAGCTGTGTTCTATATTTTCTTCTCTATGTTTACATTAAAATCAAATAAAAAATATTCAAAAAAATGTTAATGCTGCCTTAGTCATTTTGCACTCACTAAGAACCCTTTTATTGACCAAACTCCAACTGCTAAAGAACTAGTTTATTGACTCTAAAAAGGCTTTGTTCAGTTTAATCCATACTGTATGTCCTGTATGAACCTGTTTTTTACTAGCTGTAAAAATAAACAGAGAATACAAGGAAATAATAATAATTACAAAAACCCTATAGGTTGGAGCCAATGATAATACTGTAATAAGTATTCAGTATGTGAACAAAGGATTTTTACATTACAGCTCAAATTGTGGTCTTCTATCATATTAAACACAATCTAAAGAGACAATAACTCATCAGTAGCATAATATTTTCTGTTAACATTTTCCAATGTTAGGAAAAGTGCAAGACTCAGGCTTGTCCTACTTGTCTGCAATAGCAACAATCATGCATAATGCAAAGATTAGGCTTTGCAAGATAGTGGTCTGAGCTGGTATTATTGCTTACAATGATGCTATAGCAAACTAATAAAAAGTCACAAAACTCATACTGATTTTTTTGGAAGCATTTTTTCTGGAGAAACCTGGATCAGGCCCTGGGTGAAAGATGTTATGGAGCATTACTGTTTTAAGACGGATTAGTATTCATACAAATTGGCTGCCAAAAAATGACCAAGCAATAAAGTTCAGATGCTTGGATATGACCCGAAATTCTTTGGAAAATTTATAAAAATACAGAAAGTCAGAATGCAAAATTATATTATTAAGCAATTTTTATGCTTCTTCTGAAATGTTAATCATGATACAGGCTATGTCAGGATGTGGCTCCTATGCACAGCACCCACTGATAACATCACAACTATTTTCAGCTCTCTGAGCTAATTGGAAACATCATAATTGCTTTGCTGGAATTTAGTCATGCTTCATTTGAAAGTTAAAAGCAGCTCCTGGGAGGAGGGAGGTTCATTCAAAACCTCTTTTATAAGCAGTGTGGTTAGAACTGGAATATTCAAATACTTATTTCTAAGCCTTGATTTAGGCCTCACCATCTTTTTTAAGGAGGAGAAATGACATGCAGCACTTTATTAAGAATTAGACTTTGTTGTTACCCAAACAGTGTGTTGACATTGGGCAACAACAAAAAAACCCCCATTATCATTAGGTGAAATGTTTTTATCTGCAGAGTATGTGGAAACAAGATTAGTGTTTTCTTTTTTCCTTCCAGAAATAGGATACTTTAGTATGATTGAGGATTTTACTAGTAGCTTGCAAAGAAAACCCATATTCAACCCAGTAAACCTCCATATTCATGGAATATGCACATATTTTTTTGAAGGCTATTCTGTTTGCAATAAATATATGTTATCATTGAACACTAGGTTTGGATTCTACAGGGTTGGCAGTGAGTCAGTGCTTACATATTCTTTGCCAGTGTGAGCTGAGAGTCTCAGCTGAGGTGGGACACAGGTATCTGGTGTCCTGGGCATGTCTACATAGTGCCACTCTAGCTGGTTAAAAGATGGTTTATATCCCCTAAAAATCCATAAAGATTTATTTCTTTTCAAATAGAATTTTGATTTTCTGATTCCTTAAGATATCCTTTACAGAAATTCCTTTAGAAATAATCTACACCAATGGGACTGGAAAGGAAAGAAAACAACAAATGATGTATAATATTATCACAAATAAATATAAAACTTTTATGCTCCTTTCCTTTTTTTCTTTTGTTGTATTTATTTCCTTAAAAGTAAGACTAGTTTTTAACTCCCTTTTCAATACTGGTCTTTTGACAAAGGCTTGAAAATTCCTGACATATTTCAGCTGTAATTAATGCTGTACTTATCTTCCTTCTTTTAGCATGCTGTGCAGCACTAGCATGGCTGATAATCTGCAGCCAGTAGCAAAGTAAATCAGTGTATTTTATTCTGTCTCCTGGTTAGATACCTGTGGGTGTCCGTAACCTCAGTGGGTTTAAGTATCAATTCCTTTCCTGGTGCATAGGAACATCAAGCAGTACAGACAGCAGAATAAAAATATAAGGCAAAGGCACCTCTGCCCTAAGATGTAACTAAACCTCTGATCCATAAGGGATTTAGAAGAATTTTCCTGTGGTCAAGTTAGTTTTAAATTCTGCTATAAAACTGACACACATATGGAGCCTTTTGTGATGACATGTCATAGAGAGACACAAGACAAGTAATGTCCACTATTAATATAAAAGGATTCTTACCTTCTGCTATGTTGTTATGGGTTCACCTAGGTGGGCCTAAATTTAGGTTTTAAATTTCAGAGTAGGCCTGAAGCTGTCAGCTGACTTGAGCTGGGCCGAGCTAACAGCTGACTTCTTCTAGCCAGTAATTTTGTATTCCACACCACATTACGACATCATCTCCAGGGAAGTAGGAACCAGTGTGGGAGTGGTTAAGGCAGTCGTTTCTTAGCCTTCCTCTTGGAAGGACACACGATGCTGTCCCGGGGGGATGGAGAGGGCCAGGCCCACCACTGGCTCACCAGTTATCTCAGGGAAGTAAAATGTGTTGTTCTGGTCTCTCCTTTCTCCTTGGGTTTGTCTCCCTGGGGACTAAGGTTTTAAAGTAATGTGTAGTTAAGATAGTTGAATTTCTGCGTTCGTTAAGGAGTGGGGAATTGTTTCTTGTTGTTTCTAATTCATGTGAGCATGTATTTGTACTTTCTTTTAGTTTTCTCTTTCTTTCTGTAAAATATATGTAATTTTAGCATAAATGTGGCTTAAGGTTTTTTTCCTTCCCCTCTCTTTTTCCTCCCTTTCCTTGGTGTTGGGAGGGAGGCTCTGACCCTGTACTTGGAGGGTTGGCAGTTAGCTAACTCAAACCAAGACATATGTGAAATACTGATTGCCTTCCACATCAGAAGAAGGAGCTGGACAAACACATCCAACCCCACCAGAAACTGCTGAAGATATAATCTTGTCTAATCTCATCAAAGCTACTCATCTAATAGCTCACGTGATAGCTGGACCTGAACACATAAAAATAACAAAATAAAAAAATTATCCTTGGCATTCCATTGTGATTATGCAATAATTTTATGTCATTAAAAAAACTGTCCTCGAAGAAAATATATGTGAAGTTGCAATTTATAAAACTCATGAAAGGTCTTAGAAGTTTCCAGGGCTAGTGTATGAGGGAAGCCTTTTTAAAATGTCACAGAGAGCAGAAAATGTGAATTTTATTTCCCAAAATGCTCTTTTAAAAGTCTTCAGCACTAAAAAGCACATTGTTACTGCAACAGTGTTGCAGTCAATGCACCTGTGAACTTTATTTTCCTCAGGCTTTTATGCCATGTATTTTCTAACAGGTATGATAGCTTTCTACCACCTCTTTCGGCAATGACACTGTAAAGTGGCATGGAGTATAAACATTTCAAAAGAAATGATGTAATTGTTTGAGGCAATAATATACTGTACAGCTTTCAGTTAACATTGTAAAACTCTTTAAGGAGACACAAATTATTCGGTAAATCCTGAAAAGTATGATGTATGTTCAACTTAATCCTTTAAATGCCAAATCCTAGTCTTGTACTTCAGCATCACACACATTACATTATGCATTGGGATAGATAATGTCTCACTTAAGTAGCTTTAGCAAGAAACACACTTTTGTGGATCTCATTAAGGCATTCTCAGTATCTTCCACAAGATCTTCACCTCCTGCTGCAAGACAGACTGAAAATCACTGGCTTCCAACCAATGCTTACAAAAATAATTGACTAACCAAAAATAGAATTCTGCAGTACTGCCTACAGTCTTCTAGCTATTATTTGGATTCTCAGGCATCTCCAGGAGAATTAGCCCTTAAATTCCTGATTAATGCCACAGAAAAAGTTAGTTTTACCCATATTAGAAATTGCATAGCTAAAAGTAAAAGGAGAAATATTTTAAAAGTTTTATTTAAAAGTCTATATCTCAAATGCTTACCTTCCTTCTTTTTCTTTTTTTTTTTTTTTAACATACTTTTAATGAAAAGCTAAAATTCTGTCTGTTCTTCTGGGTTACCAGACTAAAGAACTTTGTTCCTGAAAACCTTCCCCTTTTCCAAATCTTTTGTGAGATACAGTAATAGAGTCACAGTAAAATCCTCTGCATTTTATTACACCAAGAAACTAAAATAATGTCATTGCACAGGTGAGAATCCAATATCCATTTAGGGCAAAGACAAAAAGGGAGCCTAGCTCTGCTGCCCCATGATGAGGGCTGTCATGTGGGAGGTCCGAAGTCTGGATACTTCTCTCCTTTCAGGACATCTTTCTGTGGTTCAGAAACTGTCTAAGAAAATGTAACTTAACCACTACATTTTTATAGCTTACTTTTAATTTGTGATCTTATCAGTAATAGTGAAATTTTTAATCCAGATGTGAAAATTACTTTTGCAAAGCAAAAATAAAAAATCTTCTCTGATTGGACTGACTGTAATTATATCCTTAATATATTTGAAGGCCCTGGTGGGAAATTGGTGTTCTCTTACACATGCAAGCAGGCCTACTCAAAAATATAGACAGATACATGGAGCTATTGATATTTCTGGTGTTACAGGGATTTGGTAGCTAGCTCTCAGCAGGGAGAAGCATCCAGCACATTTTACAATTAAAACCATTCTTTTTCCTCCTAAGGAGGCAACTGATCAGATTCTCCATTCTGAAGGAAATGTAATACTATCCCTCTTGTCAGGCTGTGCGGTGGACATCTCAGTTTTGCATATCTTGTTGCCCAAATTGATTGTGTAAAAATGGTTTCTTCCTGCTGAGGTACTGAGGGAACTTGTCTACCCTACCACTCTACAGGAGTTGCAGTGAAGCAGCTATGGGATTTTAATGCTAAGGGGGAAGGATTTGAATCTGAATGTGATATGAGAGGAATTGCGAACAACCTGACGAAGAGTGAGGTCTTGCAGAGATACCACTTCATCCTGCCAGACTCTCAGAATCTCAACACACCTGAAATGGACCAGCATGTTTAGAACATGAATACAGCAAACATAAGTGATCCACTTATAATACTTCTCTGAGTATATCAGAGCGTGACATTGTATTAAAAATTCTGAATATGCTGGAAAGCAATATTGTAATGACAAATAGGTATAATAATATTTCTCTCTTTCAGCCCAAGGGCTGATGTTTTGAAATCTTTATGTGAATTCTGTATGTTTCAAAAAATCACTTTGGCTTCAATAAAACTGCATATTTTTCTGGTGCTTCTGTTTCAGTGGAAGTACTCTGAGGAGATCTAGAATGAAACATGAGAGTCTTCATTTTTATGTTATGACCATCATTTGCAAAAGAGTCACACTCTATTCCTTCAATATCCTCTTGCTCAAAATTTATTAATAGAAGTAAAGAGAGTTCAAGCTGAGCTGATATGTCAACAGAGACATTGTGTAAGCAAAGTTATATAATTTTACTCAACATTAGTAGGACTTCCATCGTGTAGAGAAAGTATATTTACAAATGCCCTGCATGTGGACTTAGGAGGATTACTCAGCAAAATATAGGTGCAACTTTGGTGTGCATATACTAACAATCTCTTTGCTATGGGTAGCAATAAGAAAAAATACGGGTGAGTAGTTCATGTTAATATGAGGTCATACTCCTCAAACTTTTGGAATATGTTCTCATGTGCTTAGAGCTTGTACTCACAGGCAATGCCATCTACCACCAATCCCATTAGCTTTAAAAAAATAACACCTTTTCATATTCTTTGTCACTCATTGGTTTTCATATGGATGAAGATATTCTGATACTTGTGAGAAGACTAAGCAGACAGTTGGCCTACAAAGATCAAATATTCTGACCAGCATGAATGTGTTTTTGTACTGTTTAATTGAAGACATTACAGCACTGCTTGGAGTGAATTAGGTTATTAGTTCTTTTCATGTAGTATCTGCCTCTTTTGTATGTTGTAGAAATTTTCTAGGGTCAAAGAACTTAGTCTTCAATAAGGCAGCGGTTTGTAGAAAATTTTTTGCTCAATTTCTTTCATTAAATTCTCTTGTCAGCAGTTTTTTCAAAATTTTCTACTAAAGTTCCTTGATAATGATTCCCTAATATTTGATATCTTCTGTACTTTGAATGTAATGTTTTCCACTAGAGCGTGAATGACCAAATGGAAGCAAAATAATACTATTTCTGTATGCCAAGTGTTAGTCCCTTGAGCATAGCAGTCTCATGGGTCTGCAGAGAGAGAGCTGTGCCATTTGGTATATTTACATGTGGTGCCTGACATTCCATAGACCTCATCAGCCTCTTTCAGGTATGCAACAATAATTGAGAGAAAAAAACAACCCTATAGCTTCTGATCTTTGGCCTTTCTGAATGATTTAGTCTTAAAATCAATCCATTTTGTCTCTCAGGTCAGCTTCCTAGCCACTTTACTTTCCAAAATCTTTATTCAGCACCTTAGAGTTTTCCTCATTCAATTTGTTTTTCCAGTCAGCTTCATTCATTTCATTCTTTTCACTTGGAATGGCAGAAGACTATGGAGAGGAATTTGGATGTTATCTGCATTCTTGGAAAAGGATTGGACAATTTATTTGACTATAATGTATTTGATCAGACTAATATGTTTTATTCATAATTTATATTTTTATTTTTAACAACTTTGTTATTTCCAATGACCCAGTGGTTTCTTCATGCATTCATTTTTCAATTTATGGGTTTTCTGAAAACTGTTGATGATAGTTAGTTCATTCCTCACATTGTGTGAATAGATGCAAAGAGTTTAGAGAGGATTGTTTGAGCATTTTGTGCATTAACACCTGTTCAAATTCCTATTTGTGCATTCTGAAGGGTGCACATGTAATCTTGAATATCACTGTTTTAAAAAATAAAAAAATAGTTCCATGAAATTCAATAAAATGTATGAAAGGAAGTCAAAGTACCTTGAAAGCAAAGCTGTGGGTTCCTTTCTTTAAAATATTGATAAATTGAAATATATCAGAACCACTATTAATACAAAACTCTTCTTGATATATATATAATTCTGCAAATCAGCCCTTCCAAATGGGAGTTAAATCAACCCACCAAAAATGTTTGTGTCCACATTCACTGTGTGTTTGCCTTTAATGACAATATAGCAAAGAAAATTCATCCAAGTGTGCTCACAGTGAAGCCTGAAGGTTTGACTAGCACTTCTGATACCAGTGCAGTTGCACTTATTTTACTTTGGTGTAATTAAGAGCAAAATTCTACCTAATGGAATTAATTGCTACTGATTTTCTTTAATTTCCTTGCAAATGTATAGCAAAAGAGATAAAAATGTATATTCCCTATCTAAGACCCTTATGGAATTGAAACATACCGGTCTTATGAAGCTTTTATTTTTTTTTTTAGCTTACGCATTCCTCTGATCATTTTGGATTATATTTTTAGGTCTGCTTTTTTGGAAGTGCAGAAGTTCAGGAGGTTCAGGCAGTAAAATCTGCAGATGGTATTTATATCTGCTAATTCTGGATAACCCAGAACAAAACAGACAGCAGTCTGGGACCATGTCTGAATTCAGAGAGGATTTTTTCTGACAAAAATATATGGAAATATTTTTTGCTTTTGATTTGTGTGTCTGTATCCCTTTGCTTTAATTTAGTTTAGTTTGCGATATTTCAAAGTCTTCAGCCTTTCATTTAAGTGTGTTAGAATTACAGCAGCTGTTGCCTGCTTAAAAATAAACCTGTAGCTTTAAAATCTGAATCTCATACTATACATATCATTACCTCACTTTCCTCTACTGAAAGCAATTTTTTTCCAAGTGACGTATATTACTGAATATTTACCAGATTACAGTTTTCAGAAACTGAGAACTTTTATATCTTCAGCTAGTGAATATATATGGCTGATCTAGAAAGAAATTTTAGAACCATATCTGAATTCAATCTTGAAAAGATTAGAATATGAGTATCTCAGATCCTGAATCCTGACTATAATTTTTCAAATATCTAAGGTAATTTTCATGCACCACATGATCTAAACCTGTTTACTATGTGTTATGTAAAGATTTATTTGAAAAAAATCTTGTAGGTGTTTATAGTTATGACAAATTTGTGCAGATTTTCATAGCAACAGACTTTGGATTTCCATTCCCTTAACCAAGTGATTAAACGTTGTTGAGGTGAACATCCAAGCCTATGCTTAATTTGAAACATGTTTAATTTAGTAGGATTTTTTAACCTTTGTTAAAAAGCTTTTAATATCATAGCTTTCCTGCTCTAGAAATACAACTTTCAGGATTTGAATGTCTATAAATACATACTAAACTATTCACATGGAAGTCTTGAAAGCCACTTAAACAGTGATACTTAATTAGGCCTTACATGCATACTGCTCATACAACTAATTCCTCTTTCAATTGTATCATATTTTGAATATTTATATAGTTAGTATAGAAAAACCTCCTGAATACCTCATGTATTAAAAACTGTTCGAAAATCCTAAAGTATCATTGGAGGTGTAAGATCATTTAATGGCTGAATATTTATCACCGTGTTATTGATAATGTAAAATGAGGAAATTTTTAATTCTTACAAGGTAAATTCTTATATAACCTTAGTTCTGTCTAGGCTTTTCATAGATTCAAAGATATAATTTGCATATGGTGTTCTTGTTTTGTTAGTTCTGATTTCTAGAACCACCCCTTAATATCAACATTAATTTCCTGGTTGAAGTTAAATTTAAAATAAAATGTTAAATTGGAAGTATGACATCAGAAGGCATTTTTAAGGAGTTCAGGAGACAATCAGATATTATCTTCAAATATGCATACTTAGGGCTATATATTAAATCATGAAAGAATAATTTTATTAAGGTATGTTTAATGATGTTCTTTAGTTGTTGATATTAGATAACATGAAAATAAATAATGAGAAGTACTCTGTGACAGTAATTTATTTTTCTGGATCCTTGCTTGTATAGTGCAAAGTCACTTTTGGTATAGTATATTGACAGAGTGGATGAAGAAGTGGGACATCAAAAAGGGGCATTATCTATGATACCAGAGCCTATTCTAACTATACATTCTACCTGCTAGAGGAAACTATCAGGAATCATTTTGGATGATATAGAATCCATGAAATGTGAAATAATACCTGATGAAATACATTCTGTGTTAAAATCAAGATGGAAATCACACAGAATGTTTAAACTCCTTGGTAGATTTCAATTAATTGACCAAGCTGACAGTAATGCCTTCCAAACCATGATCAGCTCTAAGGAAATTTCAAAAAACCTCAAAGAGATGAGTAATGAGATTGGTTACAAGAGATCCTTAAGGCACTGCTGCAAGCACTACAGAAAGGTGGCATTCTTATTCCTAACCTAGTCTTACTTTAATCTTTTCTAGAACCTGTAGGAAATAACTAATTACAAAAACAGCTTACAGTACCAGCACAAAAAGCATAGATAGATAAAGAAAAGGCTTGTTTTTCAATGTTTTTATATAAAAAAAAATTAAGAGTCTTCATTCAGTAGTCTCTATTCTCCATTCTCTTTTTATATATTTTTCAAAATAGTGCATAAAACTGCAATACAGAAAGAAAAGTAATAGATTAAATTTAATTGATATTTTAATACAGAATATATCAATAGAAATTCCTGTTGGTGTTCCCAATGCACCAGAAACTTGCAGAAAAAAGCCTGGCCGTAAAATAAAATCTGTAGGAAAGACCTCAAATGATTAATCAAGATACTTTAATGCATAACTGTAGTGGTTTTAGCTAGGCCTGAAATTGTCAGGCTCAGAGAATCTATGTGGATTGGGAGACAGCTCTCACCTGACTGGGTCACCAAGGAAGTATTTCATACCAGATGACGCAAACTTAAGATATGTGTACAGCACTGGGAGGTGTTAGTTCAGTTCCATCGTGGCTGGAGTGCAGAGAAGACTGCTGCAGTTGTTCTCTTCTTTTAGGCCCTGCTCTGGCTGCCGCTGCTTGCATTTTGTTTGCTTTCAGGGAGGTAGAAACATTTTTGTTGTTACTCTTTCTGTTTCTTGCAAGGTGTCTTTTAGAGTGCTTATTAATCTAGAGTAATGGGCTTTGTATTAACTGGGGAGTGGGAAGTTATTTCTTGTTATACATAACTTGTGTGTGTGTTATATAGTAGTTTCAACATTAAAAAAATATGCAGAAACTAACTACATGTATTTATACAGAAAAGAGAAAATTAAGAGAAAACTACAATATAACACACACTTACACAAGTATAGTATAACAAGATATAACTTCCCACTCCCCAGTTAATACAAAGCCCATTACTCCAGATTCATAAGCACTCTTAAAGACTCCTAGCAAGAAACAGAAAGACTAGTAACAAAAATGTTTCTACTTCCCTGAATGCAAACAAAATACGATATAGCAGCAGCAGGAGCAGGGCCTAAGAGAGCAGAAAAACTGCAGCAGTCTTCTCTGTACTCCATCCATAGTGGAACTGACCAAACCACTCCCACACACTGGATTTTACACCCTTTGAGATGATGCAATATGGTATGGAATACAATATTATTGGCTAGAAGAAGTCGGCTGTTAGCTAGCTCAGCCCAGCTCAAATCAGCTGACAATCCCAGGCCTAGCTGAACTTTAAAACCTAAATTTAGGCCCATCTGGCCAAACCCAGAACAATAACCTATGTTACTAAATCTACTCATAAAGGGGCACTTAAATTTACAATTGTTGTATTAATGTCTTGGTCAACATTTTTTCAGTATCAGCCAAATTTAATGGTTAAATTATTTAATAGAAACTGCACACCCACCTGAGAGAAAGTGGAGGTGAATGCTGTATTATTGTTTTACAAAATGAACAAGAAACTGTGAAATGAGAACAGAATTTCAGAGGAATGTCTAATGCAAAACGTACACGTTGATACTGTTCAGTACAAGGCAACATATGATTGTCCGTCTTATTTTCTTGAACAAACACATTGATTGCATATTAAACTTGTTGCAACTCATAAGAATGTTAAACATCTCTTTAATATTGCCACTTTATCTTGTGCTTTCATATTTCCTGTTTCTTAATGTTCCTGCCGTCCTCATTTGACAATGCATTCTAACCTCTAATGCCAGGAAGTCACTCCATTGGGAAGTGGAGAGAACCCTGCAGAATGATGGGTTTTCTCTTCAGGTAAAGGGAAAAATCCAGGTAAAAAAAAAATAACTCCCTAGAGAAAAAGTGGTTTTGCTCCATGCAGACAGAATTCTAAAGTGTTTTGATACTGAAACCACTGGACCTTCAAACCTAATAAAGGAAATGCATTAGAAGCAAAGGGTGAATGATTGTAATTATGACTAATTTTGGTTTTATATATTATCACCAAACATATCAGACTAGTAGTAATCTTTTGTGAAGAGAAAAATTCATGTCTGTGACTTTCCATCACAATGCAAAACCATATATGAAAAAAGTGCTTTTGCCAAGCCCTGTTCCAGGGAGATGTATGGTTTTCATACACAGAGTCAGGAGTTGGACAAAACAAGCAAAGTCTAGGCCATGTCTGCTATTATTATAAACATCCCTAAGAGCAGCATTTGAATTTATGCTCCTCCGTAAAAGTTTCCCTTAAGCAGAGAAATATGCTGGTAACAGAAATGACTTCTTGATTACACTTCTTAAAATTAACATAGTTTAAAGCCAATTAAATAGATGCAAGCAGTATGTTTGCAAATAATGTTTTCTAGAAACTGTCTTGACTGACCTAATACATTATGGATAAAATGAACCAGCCTATATCAAATGAACAATCCTCACATACCGAATGTTCCCCTTTTATTATGAGACAGGAAAAGGGAGATGGTTCAAAGACAGCAGAACTAATTGTCAGATCCAGTCTGTAAAATATGTGGAACATTCAGACTAATACTATAGAAGAACAAATGTTTGGGGGGTTTGCTGTGATTGTCATTATTTTTGGAGAGAAGAATAATTTCTTTGATTCCACCAGAAAAAAACTGTATCAACACTGTCAAAAAGGAAGAGAAATGCAGTCACTTCTAAAAATTTCAGATTCTAACTAATCTAAAATCCATAAAATTTTCAACTATTTCAAAGAAATTTTATTAATAATAAAGATGAGTGAATAGGTTGTAATGAATTATTTAGTTAATGACTGCCACATATTTGGGAAAATTTCCTAGAAAAAGTTTGAAATTCTCAAGCTATACATATTGAATTAAAAACGTGCTGTATTCTGTGAAATATTCTTGCTCTACACACCATGCAGAAGGTGGGGTTCACATTTTTGTGATTATTCAGAGATCAAAAAATAGCCCTTTGGTTTCTCCAAATGATATGTGTGACTAAGGACCAAAAATTGGCTTCAAATTGTGACATTTTAAATTAAAGCCACACACAAGATTTGAATAAGTTCTCACTGAATGTGTTTAAATACTGCAGTAATGAACTGTCTTGGCTTGAGCTGGCAAAATGCCAACTGCTCAATACCAAGTCAGAGCCTTTCTCCCTTCACCAAGAAAAGGGAGAAAGGGAAAAAACCTCTCAATCTAAGTTTATGCTTAAACTAACTATATGTATTTATACAGAAAAGAGAAAATCAAGAGAAAACTACAATATAACATACACTTACACAAGCTAGGAATAACAAAAAAATAACTTCTCCGTTCTCCAGTGAAAACAGATTCTATCACTGTAGTTTTATAAGCACCCCAAAAGACACCCAGCAAAGAACAAAAAGAGTAACAACAAAATGTTTCTACTTCCCTGAAACTCAAACAAAATGCAAGTAGCAGCAGCAGGAGCAGGGGCCTAGCACAGTAGAAGAGCTGTAGCACATCCTTCTACTTCAGCCATGATGGAACTGCCTTAACACCTCCCACACACCGGCTCTTACCCTTTCTGAGATGATGTCGTAATATGATATGGAATACAACACTACTGGCTAGAGTAAGTCAGCTGCTAGCTAGCCCAGCCCAGCTCAAGTTAGCTGACAATTCCAGGCCTAGTCTGAACTTTAAAACCTAAATTTTAGGCCTACCTGGCTAAACCCATAACATGAACATACTGATATTTTTCCACCATTAGGTTAAACTCCTCTCATTTTGCTACATATACTCATTTTACATATACATATACTCATTTTACTACATATATTTATATATTAATAAATATATAAATAAATTAATAAATTGGAGGATCAAGTAAAATATCCAAATATTGGAAATATGCCTTCTGCCTTATCACATTGTCATTTAGATGTAGAAAAATTGTAAAAAGGAGCCTTTCCCTTTCTGTTTTGGCACCTAATAAAGAGACTATTTGCATTTTCTTGTTTCTTTGCAAAATGTCTGACCTAAAATTCTCAACTTGGCTACCATTCCCTTTTGCAACATATACATATAGTGTTGCTTTTCAAAGCAGTTCAGAAGTCTTCAAGAGCTTCAAAACCACAATAACACACAAAGGCAAACCATACTTCTAGTCATTTTCTGTATAATTCTTTGACACAACATGCCCAAAGTGACATATCCAACTGTTTGAATGAGGTTACTGTAGCACAAAGCCAGCATTGACTGAGTCCAATCTGCATAGGCTAATTTGTGTTTTCTTATCCTTCAGACAGACCACTCCAGTGTCTGTAAAACTCTGTAAATGACCACAGTTTGCAGCTGGAAAAGTCTGCTGACTGACAAGGGACCCAATGAGGACTGAATAATCAAGCTGTGCTATTAAAATGTGCAAGACATCAATCCCAAATCACTGGGATGATTCAAATCAGTTATTTTATTTTTTAATGTACATTCCTTTAATTGAACAGCTTTGTTCATGCTTTGTTGCTATGTGGAGATAAACCAGAACAGGGGAGAAGCTGCATTCCAAGAGCCTATTTCTCTAATTGCCAATAAAATCTACGCTGTCCAAGCTGGTGAGCAAAAGTAATCTCTGCTTTGCTAATTCTCTTCTTGATCTTTCTTGTAGATAGTATTGGGCAAATGCTGTGGTTATCTATCACATTTACATATATGGAACAGTCAAGCAAACTTTCTGCGTCAGTCTATGAAAATCCCTTTTCAGGAGTGTATGCCATATGCATGAAGTACAACTAATACAGCATTTTTAATTTTTCCTAGCTTTTTTTTTTTTTTGTTTTCTTTCAAGGAAATACTATGTGTGACCACTGAGAAATTACATTTATGCTGGAAAACCTGCAGGGTTTACAGAGGTGTGTATAACTAGGTATCCTGGTTCCAGCCATTAAAAAAATCATCAGATCAAGGAATCAAGAAGATAGATACGTTCAAGACATATTCAATGTCAAGTTTATATATCACCTTCCTTTTGTTCACCATAGATGTTATTTGCTTCAGTCATTCACCTGTATCTGTATGCCTGTTAGAATGAATGGCCAACTAAATAGGTTTTATCTTGAAAGTTGCACTGTTTAGTCCAAACTGAAGAGACTTTTAAAAACATTTTGTTTATCTAAAAATGTCTAGTCATTGTTAATTTAGACAAAATACATAATTGCAATTCTTGTACATTTTTTCCTCAGACTTTATCTTTTTACCTAGATTTGCATCAGAACACTACACAAACATAGGTTTGGTGGTTTGTTTTTTTTTTTCATTGGGTATAGCTCATTTGAGAATGGGGTGAAATTCAAGAGTAGTCTTGAGGTTGCATAATTTTAAAAATATAAGGTCATAGGCAAAAATAAAAATACGACTGCTAAGTATTTGGAAAACACTATTTTTCAGAAGCTAAGTAACTTTTCATTTGACCTTTCTGTGAGTGTTATGCTGTCAGTGGGAGACTAAAGGAAAAAGAAAGAGAAAATATCCTGTGCACAAATATAGGACCATCACACAAATGTCCAAACTGGTCCTACAGGTTATCTGGAAAGCTTAAACAAGATTAATTCATTCAACTTCAGTATTCAGATGAGCTTTGTCTATTGTGTGTGAGTATATATATATGTGTGTGTATATATACACACACACACACATACACACACATATATATAAACACGTGTTATATATGTGTGTATATATATGTGTGTGTGTGTGTGTGTGTGTGTGTGTATATATACACACACACACACACACACATACACACACATATATATAAACACGTGTTATATATGTGTGTATATATATGTGTGTGTGTCTCTGTGTGTGTGTGTGTGTGTGTGTGTGTGTATATATATATACATATATATATATACACACACACACACACACACATACACACACATATATATAAACACGTGTTATATATGTGTGTATATATATGTGTGTGTGTCTGTGTGTATATATACATACATACATACATATATATATATATATATATGTAGTTCAAGACCTGATTCATTCTGTTGCTCCACTTCCACACTGGCTTAACCTCCATGGAACTGTCAAAGATTGCAATGCTGCTGAAATACCACAGAATATACGCCTTTCTACACATAAATAAAAATCCTGGCATTTGCACTACACTGGGGGAAAGTTTGTTGCATTCGGAAACTGATATATCCAAGGAAATATTTGTCTGCCTCTAATTATTTGGCTTCAGAAAACAGGATATGGAAGTTATGTTTTCATTAATTGTCCAGCAGTCCAACATGGGTGAGTCTCTCTTTTCTCAAGTAAGTCAGAAACAAAAAATCCCAACCCCAATTCTGACCATGAATTTCCAAATTACTCAATTTTTTTTAAAGGCTATTCAGTAAAGATAATGTCATTAAACGGTTGAAATAAGGTTTTCAGCTTCAGCCTTCTTTCAGTCTATTTTTTGGGGATTTTTTTGTACCATAGGTGATACTCACTGGGCATATTTTAAAATAATTTGAGTGATACAAGTGGCAAGCTTGTTCCTTTTACATTAAAAGATATACTTCATAAGGAACAACTTCATTCTTTCATCTCTTTTATGATGCAGTCATATTTTATTGAAATTTTGTCAGTGTTTCTTTGTCACAGTTGCTGCCAAGCATACTCAAGCTGTTGAGATGAGAGGTTGAAAGAAAAGTGACTGAACAGAATTTTAACAAGGGACAGACAAATATCAGATGGTTTGTTTCATATTGTGAAGCAAACTACCTGAATCCACCATCTCTTTGAACAGTTTGTCCAAGCATTATTGGAGCCTTCAGCATGATTCCACAGTGGTACTCAGATTTACAGAGCAGAAGGTGTCTCAAGCTGTGCTGAATATGAGAAACAGTAATATTTTAAAAATAATGAGTAATTCAAGTATGTATCTGACATTCTCTTGGCGTTGCTGCAAAGCAGACAAGGACTGGGATTTCTGTGCTTACCTCTGAAAACCTTGCCATAACATGTATACTTCTGGTCTAGGCAAATCCAAACGCTTGTGTTAACTGAAGTTCCAGCAGTTAACAGTGAATTTTTAATCCTCTGCTAAACGGCAGGCAGTCAGTCTTTTTTAGGAGTAGAGGTATAAAGAAAAAACCCAATAGAGTTAGATAAGTGTGAAAACATTTTGCAACAGAACTACCATATCATCATAAAAATTTCTGGCATTAGGGTAGCGTCACTGTTAAAACAAAACAAAGCAAAACAAAACAAAACAAAACAAAACAACCCCCCCCACAAAACAAAAAAAATCAACAAACAAACAAAAAACCCCCACAAAACTGCAGACGTACTACTGCTGCTTTACTAGTCTCCATTAATGTTACTTTTTGTTCAAATAGGCAGTTTAATGTGGAAAGCAAAGAGAGGAGAAAAAAAGCAATCACGTAAAATCAGGAAATGTTAGGAATTCTCTGGATGAAATTGATGCTTGCAGTTGTAGTGGTTTTAGCTAGGCCTGAAATTGTCAGGCTCAGAGAATCTATGTGGATTGGGAGACAGCTCTCACCTGACTGGGTAACCAAGGAAGTATTTCATACCAGATGACGCAAACTTAAGATATGTGTGCAGCAGTGGGAGGTGTTAGGTCAGTTCCATCATGGCTGCACTAAGAGGAGGACGTCTGGCAGCTCCTCCACTATGCTAGGCCCTGCTCTGGCTGCTGCCGCTTGCATTTTGTTTGATATAAATCAAGGGAATTTTGTTATACCTTCTTTTTCTTGGAGGGTGTCTTTTAGAGTACTTATAGATTTAGAGTAATACACTTTGTATTAACTGGGGAGTGGGAAGTTATATCTTGTTATACTATACATAATTTGTGTGTGTGTTATATTGTAGTTTTCTCCTAATTTTCTCTTTTCTGTATAAATACATGTAGTTAGTTTCAGCATAAACCTGCTTTTTTGAGGGTTTTTTTCCTCTCCCTCTTCTTTTTCCCTAGCTGGCTGGGGGGAGGAGGAACCCTTTTCACTCTGTCCTGGACAGTTGGCATTTTGCCAGCTCAACCCAAGAAAGATGTACATTGAGTATATTCCATAGTGTATGATAATTTCAGCCAGTGAAGAAGTGATTTTCTTTTACATTTGTAGTAATATGACAACCAGGGGATTGAAGGATTCACATACTGCAAAGGAAAATCTTGTGTGTGAACTGTCTTTATATGACTTTATGCAAACTTTCTGACCTGGATCAGAGAATAGTCTTAATTGAAAAAAAATGCTTTACAAGTAAGGATTGTTGATAAGATTTTACCAGTGCAGAAATCAATCAGGTTTCAAAATGCCATTAAAAGTCTTCTTCATAAGACATCTAGGTACTCTGAAACTGTACCTTATATTATGAACGTGCTCTATTTAACATTATATGGATAACTTGCCTTCTGGCATTTGCTAACTCTCAAGTGCTTCATTTCACAATTTAAATAACCTTCTTTTAACATGAGTGGGTTCAGTTTTTGTTTGTCTTTTGTGGAGTAAAAAGAAGAGGTGGTGTTTCTCTCTGTTTTACACACCAGGTATGTAGAAATGACATTTGTATAATAAAGAGCAGAGCCATGCAATGAATTCTCACATATCTGTGGTCAGAGCACCTGCTTCCTGCTCACAAATATATCCCTTTGATACTTATTCTAACATTTTATCCTCACAGTACTTTCAAACAAGTACTAAAGTCCCCTTCTAGAGGCATATCCCTTTTTTTCACTTCCACTTAGAGTCATAGCTATCTAAAAGAGAGTAAAGGCACAAGAAACTCAATTCTAGATCAGTAAGAATTTCTGAGAACCAGAATGTCAAAAACTTTATATAGTCCACTAACCAATATAGAGGAACATGGAATTTCTCTACCAAAGGGAAATGAAAATTTTCCTCTCAACTGGGGACAGACGGCTTAATGCTCTCAAAGCAGGATAATAGCAAATATTTGAAGTGATTTAAATAATTTTGTAGAAAATGTTTTTTCATTGGAACCCCTTTTGTATCAAGAACATTATAATATAGTAACTGTTTATTACATGCAGAATTATTGAGAAGCAGGTATTGTGAGGGCAACTTCATGTATAAAGAACAACTACAGTGGGTAGATAAGTAATCCAAATTAAAAACCAAACCAACGCACAAACAAAAAAACCCCAAACAAACAACCATCAAAAACCACAACAAAACTTCTCATCATTAAAGGACTTCCAGAGGGCAAATTCTGGCCTATTCAAAAGACTAATTCAGAGCATACCCTGGGAAACAACTCTAAAAAACAAGGGGATCCAGGAGTGATGGACATGTTTCAAGCAGGAAGTTTTGAGTGCACAGGAACAGGCTATACCAGTGTGCTGAAAGGCAAGCTGTAAGGGAAGATGACTGGCTTGGTTAAATAGGGGGATTCTGAAGGAAATCAGGGATAAAAAGAAAGTTTACCAACTGTGAAAAAAAGAGCTGGCTACTTATGAAGAATTTATGAAGATAGCTAAGTCATGTAGAAAAAAAATCAGGAAAAGAAAAGTGCAATTTGAAGTTAATTTGGCCAATTCTGTTAGGGATAACAAAAAGTCCTTCTATAAATACACTAATGACAAAAGGAGGGACAAGGAAAACCTCCATTCTCTGTTGGACTCGGAGGAAAATATAGTTAATAAAGATGAGGAGAAGGCTGAGGTACTTAACACCTACTTTGCCTCAGTTTTTAGCGGTAAGACAGGTGGCCCTCAGGACAACTGGCCTCTGGAGCTGGTAGACAGAGATAAGAAGCCAAATAGCCCATTTGTATTCCAGGAGGAAATAGTTAGTGACTTACTGAGCCAGCTGGATCCTCACACATGTATGGGACCAGATGGGATCCATCCCAGGGTGATGAGGGAGCTGGCAGAAGAGCTTGCCAAGCCTCTCTCCATCATCTTCCAACAGTCTTGGCTCTTTGGGGAGGTGCCATATGATTGGAAGTTGGCAAATGTCACCCCAATCCACAAAAAGGGCTGCAAGGCTGACCCTGGCAACTACAGACCTGTCAGCCTGACTTTGGTGCCTGACAACGTTATGGAGCAGATCATCCTGAGGGCAATCACACAGCAGTTACAGGATGGGCAAGGGATTAGACCCAACCAGCATGGGTTTAGGAGGGGCAGGTCCTGTCTGACCAACCTGATCTCTTTTTACAATCAAGTGACCCACCTGGTGGATGAGGGGAAGGCTGTGGATGTGGTCTATCTGGACTTCAGCAAGGCCTTTGACACTGTCTCCCATAAAATACTACTGGAAAAGCTAGTAGCCCATGGTTTGGACAAGTGTACCCTCTGCTGGGTTAGAAGCTGGCTGGAGGGCTGGGCCCAGAGAGTGCTGGTGAACGGAGCTGCATCCAGCTGGCAGCCAGTCACCAGTGGTGTCCCTCAGGGGTCAGTGTTGGGTTCAGTTTTGTTTAACAAGTTTATTGATGATTTAGATGAGGGGATTGAGACCATCATTAGCAGGTTTGCAGATGACACCAAGTTGGGAGGGAATATTGACCTGCTGGAAGGCAGGAGGGCTCTGCAGAGGGATCTGGATAGACTTGAGAGATGGGCTGATTCCAATGGGATGAAGTTCAACAAGACCAAGTGCCGAGTCCTGCACTTTGGCCACAACAACCCCATGCAGCGCTACAGGCTGGGCACAGAGTGGCTGGAGAGCAGCCAGGCAGAAAGGGACCTGGGGGTACTAATTGACAGGAAGCTCAACATGAGCCAACAGTGTGCCCAGGTGGCCAAGAAGGCCAATGGGATCCTGTTCTGTATCAAAAATAGTGTGGCCAGCAGTACTAGGGAAGTGATCCTTCCCCTGTACTCTGCGTTGGTGAGGCCACACCATGAGTACTGTGTTCAGTTCTGGGCCCATCAGTTTAGGAAAGATATTGAGGTGCTGGAGCAGTCCAGAGAAGAGCAACAAGGCTGGTGAAGGGACTAGAGCATAAGTCCTATGGGGAGAGGCTGAGGGAGCTGGGGTTGTTTAGCCTGGAGAAGAGGAGGCTCAGAGGTGACCTCATTACTGTCTATAACTACCTGAAGGGAAGTTCTAGCCAGGTGGGGGTTGGTCACTTCTCCCAGGCAGTCAGCAATAAGACAAGGGGGCACAGGCTCAAGCTCTGCCAGGGGAAATTGAAGTTGGATACCAGAAAAAAATTCTTTCCAGAGGCAGTAATCAGGCATTGGAATGGGCTGCCCAGAGAGCTGGTAGACTCACCATCCCTGGAGGTTTTTAAACTGAGATTACTCATGGCTCTGAGTGCCATGATCTGTTAAAGGGACTGGAGTTGGACCAAGGGTAGGACTTGATGTTCTCGGAGGTCTTTTCTAATCCAATTGATTCTATGATTCTAATCAAATAGTACTGCTCTTTTGTGGGGAGGGTTGTTGTAAATATTGCATATGAAATAGATGATAATAAGCTTCCTAGATCCTATTATTTTCATTGTAGTTTGTGTCTTTCTGTCTCATGACTGATTTGCCAAAAACTATTATATTGTTATTGTCTTTTACTGTGGATGCTCTTAGGGTTTACAGCATCAACCCCAGGAAAAAAAACTGTGATTCAGAGAAAAAAAAATCCACTGCTGTTGCATTTTGAACCACATCTTGTCTGTTCTGTCTAATAAACAAAGAATTTTCTTCAGGATAAATTTGCTAAGAGTCATTTAAAGACAGAGACACAAAGTGCTTGGTTCTCTATTCTGTAGACATATGCATGTATATATGTATATGTTATTTTCTTATATTTTGGGAAAAATATTACTGCAGTGATGCAATATCTAAGACAACAAAAATGAAAAATTGTTTTCTTGTGAAATTTAAAAAAATTCATTCTATTATATTCCTGATAAACATGTGTTGGAATATAGTCTTTATGGTATACATTATATATCCACATACCATACATGTATATCTGTCTTTTTTGTAGAGTTTTTATTATGTAATTATTATCATCATCATCATCATGGCTAGGCTTCGCGAATGAAGTTTTGAGAAGGGCACTACCCACGCTTGCTGCAAGCGTGCTGGTGGCTAAAAAGGCCGATACGGGATAGGCAGGTCCGGTCACAAAAGGCACAGCGGAACGTCTCCCTAGGTGACATTGGCAAGGAACGGTTCTTTGCGTTCCTCAAGACTGACTCTCCGTGCATTCTCAAAGGAAGCAGCAGTGTCGTGAATGGTGTGTCTTCATGAATCCCGACTGGAGGCCAGAGTGGACCATTGGTGGCAGTCAATATGGCCAAGGCTGAGGTGTTGTTTCAGGGAGTCCTTCTATCTCTTCTTCGGGGCTCCTCTCTTGCGGCAGCCGGTGGCGAGTTCACCATAGAGCACAGTCTTCGGAAGGCGGTGATCCTCCATCCTGGACACGTGCCCTGCCCAGCGCAGCTGCGTTCTCATCAGCATGGCCTCGATACTGCTGACCCCTGACTGTTCAAGAACAGACACATTGGTCACGTAATCAGACCAATGGATGTTTAGGATTGAACGGAGGCAGCACTGATGGAAGCGTTCGAGGAGCCGCAGGTGGTGGCAGTAGATGACCCAGGATTCAGACCCATATAAAAGAGTAGACAGTACAATGGCTCTGTAGACACTAATCTTTGTACCTTTCTTCAGGTGTTTATTGGACCAGACTCTTTTATGGAGTTTTCTGAAGGCTTTGTATGCCTTTGCTATCCTGTTGTCTATCTCTTTGTCAATCTTACCGTCTGAGGAAATGATACTTCCCAGATAGGTGAACTGCTGGACTGACTTATTATAAGAATTATTATAAGAACTGAATTTTTTTATGTATATGCCACAATTAGTAAGGTAGAGCATGGAAGATTTTGAGTACCATATACTTTATATGACACAGCATATACATTTTACATCTTCTTTTGCAAACATAATTTTATTAACATTTATTTTCTTTTTATTAACTTGTTACAGCCCTTTCATTCAGCTTTCCTTTTACTGAAAGTTCTACAATTTCTATAGAAGACTTATTTTTAACTCAGTGTTACTTTCACATTTTAACCCAAGATTAACCAGGGCAGGTTAAAGTTGTTTTCAGCGTCAATTCTTTTATAAATTATGCTATCTCATCAGTAACATAGTCTTGGAAGATAATTCTTGGTGGTCTCACTCAGTTACAATTCCAATAGAGTTAGCAAATTAATGTGGAGTAGAACTTTTCACATATCCCTCATCCATTACAGAACAATTTTTCAAAATATAGAGCACTTTGTAAGTCAAACAAAATAGAATTATGGTTTAGTGAACTGCAGTCCTGAGTGTGTTATGGTTTATTTTTCTGGTAAAAAAATAAACTATTACTTTGACTAATAACTCTCATGGAATGCAGGAAAAGATTACTGTTAGATATTTCTTGCCAAAAGAAATTGATATCATAATACTCTGAAAGCACACCAAAAGGACCTGAATTTACTGGTAATTGAATAGATTTTTAGGCCTGGCTTGTGTCATTACTGTAAATCTTTCAAACATTCAGAGTGGAGAAGAATCAGTTTCATCTTTCTTCTGGAAAAAATTCCTGCTAATCCTCCTTACACTCTGGGCTTGATCCAGGGAGAATCTGTAATTCTCATTGACCCAAGTCATGCAAGGACCACAAGAACTCAGCACCATTTTGTCTGAACTACTTTAGATTGGTTATCTATATTTAAATATGTGTGTGCACTTTTCATACAAATGGAGAAAGAAGAAAAGAAAGTTCTCATATAGCACACAAATATCACCTTGTTCAGTCCCAAAGAAAGATATTACTTCCCTGTAAAACTCATAAAAATTTATCTTTATATGATATCTCCAGGGAAGAAGCACAGTACATTCTTGTGCCAGCGCGACCAGTGAAGAGCTTTCTCTTGCTGATGGATTAAACCCTAGTAGATCACAGTTTCAGGAAGGTGGCTTTCATCTCAAGTGAATACCTTGAAAAAATATAAAGATGAAATTTTCTTATGAATAGTCTGGTTTATTAATTACTGCTCCAATAAAGTTCTGCCCTTGTACAACTCCACTTATCCTGTTGTGACAGAGAAAACACTCAAGCATTATTGAAAATTGTTAGGGATATTTATTTAACTGCTTTAAATTGATTTAGGAATCACCAGATATTTTTAATGTTTTGGTCATTGTTTAAGTCACTGCAAAGTTCAATGATTTCAGGAAACTGCTTATGAATGCTGACAGCAAAAGGCATAGACTGTCCAGTAACACCTGCATCTAAGGACAGCAGGAGAGCATATGAAAATAAAGAGATTTCATGTACAAAATATAAATGGTATAAAGATCAAACTGGTTAGAAAAACAAAATAGTAAAGTGTTAACAAATTACTACCACTTTTATCATAATATGTGTCTACATGCACATGCAGAAATCTCATTAATCCCAGGAGAATGAGCTACCTTCATGTATGAAGGCAAGTGAACACTACAGAAAAAACTACATCCTCCCTTTTGTGCTGAGAGTATTTGTACAGTAATAGTTACAAAATAAGCATCAATTGATGCAAATAGAAATAGAATTCCTCAAGATTTAATGACACTTGCTAGCCTCGGAGTTGCATGATTAGCAGATATGGCTGTGATGCAGAAAAACCTTTTAAGCATATGTTTAACTTCCATCCTGCAGGTTGTTCCTCTGAAGTACTACAAGCAGAGCTAAAGCTAAGCACACACTTAACTCAAGACCTGTGGTAGATTAAGGCTCAAAGTTATTAAAAGGAGACTGTGAAATTTCATTAGAATTACAGAGTGCAAAGAAATGCAAAGAAATTCATAGTATCATACATAATGACACCAGCAGTTTTCACAACACACTGTACAACTTGCTTGGTCTGCTACAATGCTACACAAACCAGTCTTTTTCTCAGAGTAACTATTTAAGCATAAAGTTTCAAATGCTACTATTAAGACATAAAAGTAAAGATGTAATTGTCAGTTGTATACTGAAAGGTTTAAAGCAACTACAGTATTTTTTTCTTAAATATCAAGTTTTGTACACCATCTTTGTTACTGTGCTGTATTGATTGCCAAGGTTAAAACATGTCTGAATATTTGCACAGGAGAAATGTTGTCTTCCTTTGTTAGGGCTAAATCTATATACTGATTACCATTTGAAAAAACAGAAGTACAGTGCTTTAAATTGTAACCTTCATAAATACTTTTACTTAAATAGGAACCTCAAAATCCTAATGCAAACAAAAGCATGATTATATGTACAGCAATAATGCCCTTATCACAATGGGATAACAAACACAATGGTTAGCAACATTTGAATAGCAAAACAAGAGTGTTTATAATAAGACGATTAGAGACAAAATGCAATGGCCCTTTCACAGTCTGCTTCCTGAGCATACTAAACTGTTTGTCTCTTAAGTACTTGAGAATAGTTTCTAGATAATTCTTCCAGTAAAGTTACTTTTGGAAGGTAAGCTTTTCCTAAGCTTTAATAAAGCACAACTTTCAAACTAGTGATGTAAGCAGAGTTTAACATGGCTTGAGGACAAAAATATGTAAGAGACAAGGACAGGAAATGGTCTCTGTTCAATTAGACTTTCTGATTTAACATCATACCTCTCTGTACTTCAGTTCTCAGCTCCTGCTCTTTGTGAAAAGGTTTATTTAGATTGATTACCCTTTTTAACAATTTGCACTTTACAATTTCATAGATTTTTTCATTTTTGTTTTTATTATGAATTTGCATGATTTTATATTTTTGGGTGTTTTCTATGTTTACATCTCATTAAATGTTACTGCTGATTCACAGGACAATGGTGAAGTGTTTCTAAAAATAGGAATTTTTTAAGGAATATAACTTGTGAAGGGGTCTGCATAGTAAGTGAGATTACTGAAATGGCAAATAAAATGTTCAGTGAAGATATTATCTCTTCTACATTTAGCTCAGTTCTGTTCTGAGAGCCCCTAATACTGCAACCAAGTATTTAGTGAAGGTGGCAGTATGTTAAAGTTATTTATTATTATAAATGCACTTATTTCTTCCTAATAGTAATGTGCTAGAAGAATTAAAGGCAATAGTGAACAAATAAATTTACTGGAGTTCTGTTATTCTGATACCTTCACATGCCAGTAAAGATCTTCATTTTTGCTTCAAAAAAGACATTCCTGATTCCGTCATTCATCCATCCATGCCCAGGATAATTCATTTGCACTTTCCATGACAAACTTACTAGGTGTAGTAGCAAAGGCTGAATTGTCTGACTATCTACCACAGCAATTTTTGTCATTCCTTTATTGTGACACTACAACGTGTTTGATTTTAAGCTCACATTCCCATACAAATTATTTTCTTCAGTGTGAACATGGGACCAATCTTACAAGATTTCAAAATGAGGCAAGAGGTGTGCTTCTAAACATTGTAGAACTGGTGGCCAGATCTCCAAATATTCCTTGAAATCTGAAGGACTGTTGTTGACCTATATATACTGACATAAGATAGCACCAGCTGAAACTGCATAGTAAGAACAAGGAAGGCCTATAAAAAGTAGGCAGTAATGCAAATTATTTCTGGATGCATTTTCATGACTGTTGTAGTTTGGGATTATTATGTAAATTCTCTCCCCTGCCACTTAACTGCCCAGGCCAGCGGTTGACAAAAGAAGTAGTTAACTGTGATCGCTGGGGTGGGGGCAGGTTTGTCTCTTTTGGTTTTTTTTTGGATATTCTCCGCAGTCTTGGCTCGGCGGAACGGGGGAGTGGGGGCTCCAAGGAGGCAGGCTGCCCTGCTGGTTACTGCTGGGGTTTTCCCTGGCTGTCTTGCCGCTGCCTACTTCGGATTACTTTTTCCTGCCGTGCTGCTACCTGCCTTGGATTTGCTGCTGGTCGCTCGTACCTTTTCTGCTTCTTGGACGGGGAACACAAGGGAAAGAGACTGAGTCCATCTGAAAGCCCACTGCTCGTCTGTTTCGCTGGAGAGGGACTGAAACTCACTCTGCAGCCAGCGGGCTGTGACAAGGACACTTAAGTATAACCTTTTCTCCCGGAGGAAAACCTGCTGGGTTTTGTTGTTGTTGTTTTTTTTTCCTCTTATGGTGTTGGGGAAGTGGGTTGCACTAGTCTGTTTACATATATATATATATATATATAGCAGTTATCCTTCTTGTATTAAAATTCCTTTCCTTAAATTTGATAAAGAGTGGTGTGATTATTGAGGAGGAGGCCCCTCCCCTGCTTGTGGGTAAAACATTTTGGTTTTTCCCCTCAAACCGAGACATTTCTTGGCGCCCAACGTGGGGCTTGTAAACAAAGAAGGATAACTGCTATTTTGTGGCACCATGTGGGTCTTGAGCTTAGAGTTCATCAGGACCATCCTGTATAATATATTGGCTTTTTGTTGGTACAAATTCATGCCAAAAGGAGCGGCAGGTTTAAGTCTTATCAACAAATCAATGAGCAAAACTCAAATAGCCGCAATTATTATTGAATTCTTACTCTGGATTTATGGTGCCATGAATTCGATGCCTTTGGATGTCATGTGGGTGGTGCTCTCCAGGCTGTTTTCCTGCCGCAACCTAAGCTGCTACCTCTGGGGATTCAGTGATAATAGTACGGACCCTTGGGAAGGAACAAAGGGGAATCTCTTCTCCCAACCCTTTGTCCATTCCCCATTCAAGTCTGCTACAACAGCTTTTGAGATGTTTAAATTCTCCCTGGATGCCAGAGATATCTTGCTCTTTATGGTTTTTCTGCAGGGTTGTATCCCTGCGGCTTACAGAATGTTTGAAGGTAGGGCCAGGGTTTTTCCAGAATGCATTCAGAAACCTAGCCCAGTGAAGGGGGAAAAGCGAGAGAATAAAACCCCTGATGCCACAGTTTGCTTTCACCTGGAGGGGCGTGCAGTACACCTGGAACCGACTACCCCAGGGGTGGAAACACAGTCCCACCATCTGTCATGGACTGATCCAGACTGCACTGGAGAAGGGTGAGGCTCCAGAACACCTGCAATACATTGATGACATCATTGTGTGGGGGGACACAGCAGAAGAGGTTTTTCAGAAAGGAGAGAAAATCATCCAGATCCTTTTGGGAGCTGGCTTTGCCATCAAACGGAGTAAGGTTAAGGGACCAGCCCAAGAGATCCAGTTCCTGGGAGTGAAGTGGCAGGATGGACGCCGTCAGATTCCAACAGAAGTCATCAATAAGATCACAGCAATGTCTCCACCTACCAGCAAAAAGGAAACACAAGCCTTCCTGGGTGCCATAGGGTTCTGGAGGATGCATATCCCAGCATACAGTCAGATCGTAAGCCCTCTCTACTTGGTAACCCGTAAGAAGAATGATTTCCACTGGGGCCCTGAGCAGCAACAAGCCTTTGACCAGATCAAGCATGAGATTGCTCAGGCTGTAGCCCTTGGACCAGTCAGGACAGGACCAGACGTACAGAACATGCTCTACTCCGCCGCCGGGAATAATGGCCTGTCTTGGAGCCTTTGGCAGAAGGTGCCTGGTGAGACTCGAGGCCGACCACTTGGATTCTGGAGCCGAGGCTACAGAGGATCTGAAGCCAACTATACCCCCACAGAGAAAGAGATCCTAGCCGCCTATGAAGGAGTCCAAGCCGCCTCAGAGGTGATTGGCACAGAAGCACAGCTGTTTCTGGCACCTCGACTACCAGTGCTGAAGTGGATGTTGTCAGGACAGGCTGCCTCTACACATCACGCCACTGATGCTACCTGGAGCAAGTGGATTGCCCTGATTACGCAGCGCGCCCGTATAGGAAAATCAAATCGCCCTGGGATCCTGGAAATCATCACAAACTGGCCTGAAGGTGAAAATTTTGGTCTAGCAGATGAAGAGGAAGAGCAGGTGACACGTGCGGAAGAAGCTCCACCATACAATCAATTGCCAAAAGAGGAAATACGCTACGCCCTCTTCACCGATGGCTCCTGTCGCATTGTAGGGACTAATCGCAAATGGAAAGCAGCTGTATGGAGTCCCACACGACAAGTTGCAGAAGCTACTGAAGGAGAAGGTGGGTCGACTCAGTTTGCAGAGCTCAAAGCCGTGCAGTTGGTCCTGGACATTGCTGAACGAGAGAAATGGCCAAAGCTTTACCTCTACACCGACTCATGGATGGTGGCCAATGCTCTCTGGGGATGGTTAGACCGATGGAAGAAAACCAATTGGAAACGCAGAGGGAAACCCATCTGGGCTGCCGATATATGGCAAGATATTGCCACCCGAGTAGAGAAGCTGATTGTGAGAGTCCGCCACGTAGACGCACACGTGCCCAAAAATCGGGCCAATGAGGAACATCTCAACAACCAACAGGCAGACCGAGCTGCGCAAGTGAAAGTATCACAGACAGATCTGGACTGGCAGCACAAGGGAGAGCTGTTCTTGGCTCGATGGGCCCATGATGCCTCGGGCCATCAGGGCAGAGATGCCACTTATAAATGGGCACGAGACCGAGGGGTGGATTTAACCATGGACATTATCTCTCAGGTTATCCACGACTGCGAGACATGTGCTGCCATTAAGCAGGCTAAGAGAGTGAAGCCCCTGTGGTATGGTGGACGCTGGGATAAGTATAAGTACGGGGAGGCCTGGCAGGTTGACTACATCACACTGCCACAGACCCGCCAAGGCAAGCGCTATGTGCTCACCATGGTGGAAGCAACCACAGGGTGGCTGGAGACACACCCAGTGCCTCACGCCACTGCTCGGAACACCATCCTAGGCCTGGAAAAACAAGTGCTGTGGCGACATGGCACCCCAGAACGAATTGAGTCAGATAATGGAACTCATTTCAAAAACAGCTTAGTTGCTACCTGGGCGAGAGAACATGGCATTGAGTGGGTGTATCATATCCCCTACCATGCACCAGCTGCCGGGAAAGTTGAGCGGTGTAATGGACTGTTGAAAACCACTTTAAAGGCGTTGGGTGGAGGGACTTTCAAACACTGGGATCAACACTTAGCAAAGGCTACATGGCTAGTCAACACTAGAGGCTCTGTCAATCGAGCCGGCCCTGCCCAATCAGAACCCCTTCACACTGTAGATGGAGACAAAGTCCCTGTAATACACCTGAGAGGTATGCTAGGGAAAACAGTCTGGATCAACCCTGCCTCAGGCAAAGGCAAACCCATTCGTGGGGTTGTCTTTGCTCAAGGATCTGGTTCCACCTGGTGGGTGATGCAGGAAGATGGAGAGACACGATGTGTACCTCAAGGGGAACTTATCTCTGGGTAAACGACTCATATTACTGTATTTGTAAACACTTAATTATTTGAAAGAAAATTTAAGTTTAATGTAGAGTATCGGCATGGAAGAGAATTTAGGGGTGGATAATGTTGTAGTTTGGGATTATTATGTAAATTCTCTCCCCTGCCACTTAACTGCCCAGGCCAGCGGTTGACAAAAGAAGTAGTTAACTGTGATCGCTGGGGTGGGGGCAGGTTTGTCTCTTTTGGTTTTTTTTTGGATATTCTCCGCAGTCTTGGCTCGGCGGAACGGGGGAGTGGGGGCTCCAAGGAGGCAGGCTGCCCTGCTGGTTACTGCTGGGGTTTTCCCTGGCTGTCTTGCCGCTGCCTACTTCGGATTACTTTTTCCTGCCGTGCTGCTACCTGCCTTGGATTTGCTGCTGGTCGCTCGTACCTTTTCTGCTTCTTGGACGGGGAACACAAGGGAAAGAGACTGAGTCCATCTGAAAGCCCACTGCTCGTCTGTTTCGCTGGAGAGGGACTGAAACTCACTCTGCAGCCAGCGGGCTGTGACAAGGACACTTAAGTATAACCTTTTCTCCCGGAGGAAAACCTGCTGGGTTTTGTTGTTGTTGTTTTTTTTTCCTCTTATGGTGTTGGGGAAGTGGGTTGCACTAGTCTGTTTACATATATATATATATATATATATAGCAGTTATCCTTCTTGTATTAAAATTCCTTTCCTTAAATTTGATAAAGAGTGGTGTGATTATTGAGGAGGAGGCCCCTCCCCTGCTTGTGGGTAAAACATTTTGGTTTTTCCCCTCAAACCGAGAAAATGACAAATTTTTCTTCTTTTTTTTTTTTATTTTATACCACGGGCTATGACTTTAAGTTATGATATTTTAGGGTACCATAGTTGAAATTATGAGAAAATGTTTACTCATAATGACAGTATCAAGTAGCAGAAAATACACTAAAAAAGCATCCAATAAAAGAGGAAAAAAAGATAATTAATAGGGAATAAAAAGGGGCATAACAAAGTTTCCTTCATATTGTGATAAAATATTTCACTTCTAGTCCATTTTGAGTATTTGTTTTATTATTTCCCATCAGTCAATTGGAACGAGAAAAAATCCCAGGCAACCAGCAGGAGAACAAGAGGGCACAGGCTTAAGCTCTGCCAGGGGAGGTTTAGATTGGTTATTAGAAAGAAATTCTTTACAGAGACAGTAATCAGGCATTAGAATGGCCTGCCCAGAGAGGTGATGGTTTCTCCATGCCTGGAGGTTTTTAAGATGAGAGTGGATGGCACATTTAGTGCCATCATCTAGTAGTCACCGTGGTGTTGGGTCAAGGGTTGGACTTGATAATCTCGGAGGTCTCTTCCAACCCAGTTCATTCTATGATTCTATGAAAACTCTGTTACAAATCCCATTTTCAGGACCCTATGGACATTTAAATAAATTAAGGCTAAGGAAGTGTAGATGCCCCATTTTGAATACAGTTGCCACATGTGAATACAACAGAAATGAGCAAATGGACTTATTTATGAAATTAATTGCATGAGTATGTTATTTCATATTTTATAGGAGAAAGGAATTCCTTATCATAAATGCAGATTTGCAGCTAAGAGGTAGCTGAGATAGCTACAATTCTGTGTTATAGAAACAGCATAACAATTAAGGTTTTTCTTTCTGATTAGATATTTCTTCCCTCTAATTTCGGTGTGTCTTAATCCAACCTCATTTGGTCACTTGCATATAGTTTTGTAGAGCTATTTTGAACTCAAAGCATATCTCATTATACCAAAATATTGTCCTGTGCTTTAAGCCTATCTTAAAATTTAGAAATACTTCTGTAATTAAATAGTCAGAACAAAACCATGATTAATATTCAGTCCCACCCTAGTGACAGAACTTGTTCCTGTGCAGAAGAAGGGATTAGAAATTATTAAAAAAGTACTTTCTGTTTCTTATTCCTATAATTTTCTAAGTCCTTGCAGAGAAAACACAGATAAAATTAACAGCCAGATTAGCAAAACTGAACTACAAGGCAACCCTTTTTTAGCATTTTGAAAATCATTTCCACCGCATTATTTTGGCTGAGTGTACAAGTTCTGTTCCAGTGAAACTGACATTAAATCCTGCACTAATGGGTAGCAGGCTTTTATTTTATTATTTCTTTTATTATATTTTGTTTTTAAATATTTGCCTTTGCACTTCTATTAGAGATTCAACAAAATTTATTGCTCATGAAAATGACATAAAATTAGTACAAACTCAAACAAATCAATTGTATAAAGTTATTATTTATACATATGAAGGAAAAAATCCTCCCCAGCACTTATTTTTTCATCTTTAAGTTATGTGTGTCATGAATTAGGTCAATAATTGAAAAGGTTATAGCTAGATTTTTATCATCTTTGGTTCATACTGAGCTGTTTTCATTCTTGCTGCTCCCTCTCATGACTTGAATTTCAGTCCTCAAAAATTTACTCTCACATGAATACCAAGCATAAATTATTCCATAGGATGAACTGACTGAACAGTAAGACAGTAAGATAAAAAAAAAAACCCCTTCTGTCATTGTAACAATATCACAATATTGTTACTATCATCTTGCATCAATAGCCTTGGCTTTTCCATGCTTTTCAGGGTGTGGAGTTATTGCATCAAAATTCAGCTTTTGATACCTTTCAAAACCAGAATATTTTACATGAACTCTGTCCTACCTAGGCCCTCTGTTCTACAGACTTCTCTATTTATATATAAATTATTAATGTGTAGCAATTTATGTGTATGTTTTACAGTACCAAAAGCAACAGAAGCCTGATCTACAGGAGTAGTCACTAAGTGTTATGTCAATTTTGAAAATTTTTTTGGCTGAAGTCACACTAACAGAAGGGATGTTGGGGACGGATCCTACTTTGTCGATATGTGTAAGAGTGCCAGAGACTGCTTTTGATCTCAAAACTTATCAGGACACTGTATAGCTGTTAACACCTCACATGTTCATGCAAACTGGACTCTTCTAGCACATCCTTCCTTTCCTTCCTTGGTAATGTCACATCTCATCTCAAAGACACCTGAACAAAGTCTAGAGATTTTCTTAGCGGTCTACCTACCTCACTCTGTGGGTGAAACTGGTGAAGTATAAGCTGGCCTGGAATTTTATTCTTTTACAGGAGGTTGAAAAGGCTGAAAAGGACAGCACTTAAAAAGCATGGGTTTAGTAGTAACCTTCACTAGGTGCTCACCCTCACACTCATATGTGGCGTGGAATGAAAATAAGTTGAGACAAGGAAACTCACATCAAGTTGTATGGTGAGGTCATAGTAGTTGAATTTGCATCAGAAGAGATACTACAATGTTTTTACAATCCTGTGAAATGAATGCCATGAACTGCAATGTTTAACAGATAACATTTCAATTGGTTCTGTTTTCTAGTTGTACTTATGATAATGAGCATTTTGGAATGTCAATCTGTGCTAATATGTTGTATGTACTTTGAATGTTCCTAAATTTGAAATAAAAAAGATTACCTCTTTGTCCTACATTGTGCATATGCTGACATGCCAAAGTTAGGGCTCCACATTTCCTAGATATAAAGTATTTGTGATAGAATTTTTTTCTGTTGAATACTTAAACCATAAGTTGTTTATGCTGACCTTTTTGAGTTACCTCTCTTGCACATTGCAAGTTAGAAGACTAACAAGAGAGAATATTTTTTTCACAGCCTCTATAGTGGTCAGTTTGAAATGGGTATTTAGTAACCAGTAATCATCATAGATTAGGCATTAGTAAAATGGTAACAATATTGTATTGTCTCTGGTCTCTGACTGTCCTACCCAGGGAATTAAATTCAAGCTTTGTCTCATAATTTCAACTCAGACCCCCTCTGGGCATCAATCCCTGGCCATCTTTATCAACAATAACAAAACTCTGGCAGTCTGAAGTTTGCGTTTAAAAAGCAAACAGCAAGTAGAGCTTTTTTCAAACCATTGACTTTCAAAACAGCTCTGCCTCTTGCATACAATCTTGATAAAGGAACTTTCCAATCGTGATAAAGGAATTTTCTAGCTGAATGTTTGATAACATGGTTGTCTTTTTGAAGGAAAATTATGGTCGTCTTCAGTTTGTATCAGAATGCTATCATCTGAAATAAAATATCTAAGTGAATACAAAAAGTTTATTCTTTAAGAGTAGTGGAGTGCTCAAGAACATCTCATGTGCTCCAAATATGTCATTTAAGATTGAGTTCAGTAGTGGGCTTGAAAAGTAAACATAGTTGCCTGTGGAAATTAAAAGCGGCCACTAGCTAATTAAGTTTGCCAATGTATCTTCTTTTCATAATTTTGCTAAATTACCTACATTCTATAACATTATCTCCAATGGATTGAATTAATTTACCAGTTTTAGGCAAAGGGAGAAACATAACCCATTGCCAAGAAGTGAAAATTTGTGGTTATTGTAATCTATTTGGAGTTTGTTAGACCCATAGTAAAGCCACGGTAAAGTTCTTGAATTGACAGTTTTCCCTACATTTGAAAAGAATTTGCACATGTATCAGTGTTGGCTTCCTGAAAATTTTTGACTGCCAATGAACTGATTCGAACAATGAAAAGTCAAGTCATCATGTCTTCTTTCAACCACTCATTGCTCTCTTAGAGACCACAAGAAGACTAAAGTTGTCAAATGAAGAATATTTGCCTTGTGATTTACAACTTTACTGGATCCTTTTTTTCCTGTATGGAAATTTTCATAAGTGGTTTGGCAAACGCCTTTAAAATAACTGTGGTATTTGGCAGAAAAGAGGCTGTAGAACTTGGGCCTGCTGTTTCCATTTCAGTTCAACAGTAAGACTCCTCTCAGTGATATGAACCAAGTACAGAACTCATAGTCCAAAGACATAAATTATTAGAAACAAGTTGAGTAAAAAGGAGACATGTGGCTCAACCCTCAGAAATTCATTAGACAATGGTTTTCTGAATGCCTATTCCAAACAATTTGTCAAATCAACTGTTCATTATCATGCAGCCTAATACTGACTGCATATGTATATAAATTTACACATCAGTAGCTATAAAAGTGCTTATATTTATCACACAATACTGTTCATTAGAGATAGTAGAGCATGTGAACACACATGTGAACAATTTATACCAACAAAAATAATTCAGTTGTTCACATGACAGAGGTCTGTGTATTATTGGGGGAATCCAAATATACACATTTACTTTATCACTTTTTGAAAGGCAGATAAAGGTCATAAGTGACAACTTCTCAAGTTGTATTTTCTTTTAATTTCAACATATGTAACCAGAAAACATACTGAAACTCAAGGCTTTCAAATAAACGGCTATTTTCACTGCTACTTCTTACTCATTAATACTTAAAATTGTCTATAAGAGTAAAGTGACATTTTGTCATAGAGTTGCAATCACATGGTACCCATATGGCACTGACTTCTCATATAGTCAGATTTGACTTCAGTGAGAATATATATGGGCAATGTCTTCCAAACCAGACAGGGGTGGCACCAACTACCATGATTTTTTGGTCTCACAGAATTTCCCCAGGCACCCATGCTAAGAGTGGTTCAGGAAGATGTATAGGTGGAACCATGAGTAAGAAATTAGTAACGAGAGGCACTGGACCTAGAAACAGCATGAGAGGAAGCATAGTTTGTGGTGGCCTCTGCAACTAACAACCAATTTCCAGCCTCCTTGGAGGATTTCTCTGACAAAGGGCTACCCCAGAGTAGTGTGTTTCATACACAAGAGCTAGTTCCATGCCTAGAAGCACAGACTCATGATAGAAAATACACAGAACATGAGGAAACTTCATCTTTGGAATTAATTTATCTCATGTATTTACCCCAGGCCTACTGAAACTAGGGAGTGCAACTATATGGGGTGCATGGAAAGCCTCGCATTGATTTCAGAACAGTGAGTTCTAATGTTTGGAAAGTAGTGATCCTTAATGAGCTATACTTCTCTGTTCTTGTATGCTAATGATTAATTTAGCTATGCAAAAGTTGTCTCTTGCCATATCCTGCTGAAACAACTTGAAAGTACAATGGGCTGGGAGAAAATTGGACATTTTTAAAGAGGGAACTCACAATTTACACTTGTGAGTTCAGAGTTGCAGAAGGACAAAGAGAAAAGCCTTTTACTCAAGGAAATAAAAAAAATCTTAGAGGTTGTCTCAGAGACAACATGACAGAAGCACCGTGGTATGAATCATCAGGGCATCATATTCATGCAAACTGTCAGCATTGGTAGAGGTCCTGCAACCTTTCTTAGTGAGGGGTTGAAGAAAGGAATTTTGTACCTTTTCCCATTGTGCTGGACAAGAATTTGCCTGGAAGCCTTGCTTGACAGATTGGCCCCTATTCCCACTATGATTTGTGCTCCTGTGAAACAAGTGTCTAATGCATGGGCTGTAATACAATGACAGGCTAGCTTCAGTTCTTCTGAAAAATGATACACAGATGAAAGCACAGGCCCTGCTCCACCTTTCATGCTTTTCATATTTGCATTTGGAGTATACACAGATGGAACCCCAGACAGAACTGGCAGACAATTAAAAGACCACTCAATACAAGCAAGTATATCTGCATGACACATGACCTCTGCGAGCATACAATATTGTAGGGCATTAAACAACATCTTGCTATCAACCTGAAGTCAAAGGAGAATTATATTAAGCCCTGACAAGAGGTTAACTTCTCTGCAACAGGAGCTTTGTTCTGACTGTGTCTTTCTTATCAAAACTTTAGGATTACTTATTCCTGAGGGAACTTAATCTTTCAGATTTGGGTCAGGACGCATAATAAGTAACACAAAGAAGTAAACACTGAAATTTTAAGGGGTAAGTAGGACACATTATTTAGAACTTAGTTAAAGGAAATTCTGTCGTACATGAACTTGGAGAATGCAAGCATGATGGATACAAATTGTCCTTTAAAAAGCCTGCTTAGTAAAATAATAAAAGAACTTTTTAGAATTTTATAACAACTAATTGGGAAAAAAAAGTGACAATATATGTATTTGAAGCATGCTGTGTTGTGTAGGGAATTAACATGGAAAAACAGATTTTAGAAATGTTCTAATTTCCACCTGCTCATCTTGCCTTGTACATTCCATTGGAAACCCTGCAGTATGTATGTATGGTTATTGTTGTATATGGAAAATTTGAGATTTTAAAGTCATTATTACATAAAGAGGATGCTTATTTTGGCAAAATGAGAATCTTTGAAACAGTAAATTTATACAGTTCATTTCCACCAGATGTTGAATATCCTTTTTTTTCTTTCTTTTTTTTTTTTTTTTGCCAGCTGAGCTATGTACTGTATAGGAACATAGACAAATGGCACTTTATTGTTGGATTGCTAGCATATTTATGTTGCATAACAAACATTGCAGAATAATGTTTGCAATGTTCTATGCCAAATGAATTTGGAAATATTTGTACTATTATAGAACAGATGGAAATTAAAGTACTGTTCAAGCTTGAATCTTTGATGGTCTGTTGCAAGGATGGTTTTAAGCAAAGTTTCAAAAAAACTTTTTAGGTATTTAAGATGTGTAAATATAAATACATAAAATGCAGTGGAAAGTGATCAACACATGGTAAATATTCTGGTTTTGATTTTGCTTGAAGTGAATGAAAAGATAAAATGTTTGAAAAGTTGTCTATACTTTTTTACTAGAGAGGAGAAAATATCTTGTATGCCTATGCCCAGTGTATTTAATTTGAGTGTTTCTTGAATTTGTTCTCCAAGCGAAAGAGTACTTGAATAACTGGCATGCTTCTGATGTTTGATGGTTTCCATAATCCCCATTTTGGATGCTGTAGCCCTACATTCAATTTATATGAGGATGAGTTGCCACAGAAGTGTGAAGGGATAATTTTCCAGAGTTTCAGTTTATTTTGTTAATTTTTGTGGATTTTTTTGTTGTTCTTATTGTTCACTCATTTTATGGTTTCATTTGAATCTATGAAAAGCTTTGTTAAAGAAGCAAATAGGAAAAGAAAATTCCACAAAGAAATGGATTGGTATTTTAATATTCAAATATAAGAGCACAATAATGGAAAAAAGATTTGTTTTCCAAATGCAACAGTTTTCAATTTGCAAAAACAGTTAAATAAATTTTTGCTGGTTAAGAAATATTTCTCTCCTGTCGAAGATATTTTGCCATATTTGCCCTCCTCTCCTTCCATTTGCATACTAGGTAGAGGTGGACAATGTAAGAAACTGGGAAAGCAGGTGAGAAAGAAAGACTGCAATGAGAACAGGAACTATGTAATGTGAAGCAGTTGTTAGGGAAGGGTTGGAGCTGGAAATGTAATCAGAAGACAGGCTTGAATTTGAGATGAGTGCCTGCTAACTTGGGATTCACTGTCATGGTGACTACAGTTTTGTACCTTACTTTCTGTTAGGAATGAGCATACAAACTCCTATTGCCTTTTATGATTTGATGCTTATGGAAATATGCCTCTAAGGTACCTAAAAAGTATTTGGATTCACTGCTAAAACTGGATAGGGTTGTTTACAATTCCTAGTTATTAATGATATTTATGTTGTGTTAATCATAATTCAGTAATCATGTGACCTTTCCAGCCCAAAATGGTGAGCCTTGGGGAAACTCCATCCAGACATTATCTTTAAATGAAATAATAGAAAGGGAACAAGCAACACTTGAGAGCATTTCTAGTAAGTTTTTTAAAGCATTTGGGATTGGTGTATAGAAATCAAATTTATCAATCTAATTATGATAATTCATGTTTGATTTGGTTGATTTTTTTGTGTTACACCTTACGATTGACCAGGATGACACTATATTTCCGTAAATTGCATTGAACATTTCATTGGGAATGACACAGAAATGTTCCTTGTAGCAGTATTAACTTAAGAGAGGCAACTCTGTACAGCAAGGAACCCTTTACTCACAATTAGTAAACAAGGTAATAAAAAAAGGATTCATAGTATTGTTGGCTTCCTTGCTCTGCAGAGGAATACAAGATGGTAGTACACAGTACTGGCCCTTCCTTGGCCTAGACTATTTCAAAATTTATCAGAAAGGAAATCTATGGGGGATCATTAAGAAAGGCGAGCAAAACTAGAAGAAACATTAAGGCACTTTAAAGCTTCCATGGGAATTTTACTTGGTGAAATTACTTACATTCATCTACCTGAAAATTCCTTAGGGAATTTTATCAACAATTCTTCCTCTTTTTCCCTTCAACTGAAATCAAGATCAATTCACAAAGCCTTCCAGTACTTGACACAACAAACAGATTTGTTGACATGATTAGCAGTGTTTAGAACACCAGTTCTCAGAAACAAGAGGGACTACAGGCTGTAGCATTAGTCTGTTGAGCCATCAAGTCAGACCCTTTTGCCTACCTTTCTGAAACAGGGAGACTCTTAAATTGAATAATTGTCATTTTCCAGCTTTCAGTGAGGCCAGAAATCACTAAAGATCTCATTTAAACTTTCTGTTCTAGTTCTCAAGCAAATTTACAGCAGAGGTCAGTCCTTCTGCAAGATTTCTGGAGGGAATTCTTCATCAAAACAGATGTTTTCTTTTTCCCAGTTGTAGTTTAAACCATCTTCCATCAATTTTAATTCTCATTTCATTCATCTTATTATGACCTTCACGAGATAAAAGAACAGTACCAACTATATCTTTTCTGTGAGTACTGTGCTTCTCAGAATGTTATGTAGTTAGTATTGATTATAAATCACACTGAACTCAATGAATGCCTTCCTACTCCTGTACCTCTCCATGACAGACATGCTCATGTTTTTATCCAGCTTGCTAATAGTAATATTTTTGTATTTCTTCTGCAGAAATATTATGTATTCATTGTAGTTTTACAGATGTAACTCAACAAAAAATATCCCAGACAATCTATTAAAGCAAAAGATTATGAAAAGTTTTCTTCTCACTAGAGAGAGATCAATAAATGCAATTATTCTAACAATTGAGTTAAGCATGATAATAGGATCTGACACAGGATGTGACAGTGAATCATGTGCATTTTAATAATTTAGTTAAGGACTTCATAACCTTAAATAATCCAAAAATAATAATTTTCAAAATTATGTATTAATGTAAAATATATTTTAAGCATTAATGAATACATTCTTTAGCTATTATATGAAGAAGATAGAAACTGGAAAAAAATTGTGTTATGAAAAGCAAAGGGAAAAATATACGAGGGAGAGCAAACCAAATATATTAAGAGAAGCTTATGTGTTTTAAATAGTTTTATTGCATAACTTTAGAAATTAAGGAAGGGAACATCTGGACAGTCTGGAAGCTCACAGTCAGTTTGAAAGGAATGTGACTGTGGCAGAGGCAGGAATACTGTCAGCTCTCTCCTCCTTCCAAGAATCTGGATAAAAGTCTCACCATGAAAGAATGGAGGATATTTGACATACTTTGATTGAGTTGGTTTTTTTGGTGCAATATTGTCAGAAACTACTGGGCAAAGTGTGAACTTCCACCCAGAACCAAACACTGATTATGGGACACTAACCACCATTTGGATGATAATCTAAACTTTTATCTAATTTCTGGTCTGAGACAGAGCTAATCAATTTCTGAACAAAAGGTTTGATATAAAAGTCCATTTTCTGGAGCTATACCTGTTCTGGTTTTCATTAATTTTCTGCACTGAAATGAAATTAAGCTCCCTTCCCCACCATTTCTTTTATCTTTACTTTGATAATGTCATCATGGCTAGGCTTCGCGAACGAAGATTTGAGAAGGGCACTACCCACGCTTGCTGCAAGCGTGCTGGTGGCTAAAAAGGCCGGTACGGGATAGGCAGATCCAGTCACAAAAGGCACAGCGGAACGTCTCCCTAGGTGATATTGGCAAGGAACGGTTCTTTCTGCGTTGTCTTTTCTCCTCAAGACTGACTCTCTGTGCATTCTCAAAGGAAGCAGCAGCGTCATGAATGGTGTGTCTCCATGAATCCCGACTGGAGGCCAGAGTGGACCATTGGTGGCAGTCAATATGGCCAAGGCTGAGGTATTTTTTCAGGGAGTCCTTGTATCTCTTCTTCGGGGCTCCTCTCTTGCGGCAGCCGGTGGCGAGTTCACCACAGAGCACAATCTTTGGAAGGCGGTGATCCTCCATCCTGGAGACGTGCCCTGCCCAGCGCAGCTGCGTTCTCATCAGCATGCCCTCGATACTGCTGACCCCTGCCTGTTCAAGAACAGACACATTGGTCACGTAATCACACCAGTGGATGTTTAGGATTGAACGGAGGCAGCACTGATGGAAGCGTTCGAGGAGCCGCAGGTGGTGGCGGTAGATGACCCAGGATTCAGACCCATATAAAAGAGTAGACAGTACAATGGCTCTGTAGACACTAATCTTTGTACTTTTCTTCAGGTGTTTATTGGACCAGACTCTTTTATGGAGTTTTCCAAAGGCTCTGTATGCCTTTGCTAGCCTGTTGTCTATCTCTTTGTCAATCTTACCGTCTGAGGAAATGATACTTCCCAGATAGGTGAACTGCTGGACTGACTTAAGCTCTGAACTGCCTATGGTGATGTGAGGATGATGGAAGACTTCTTGAGGTGCAGATTGGTAGAGAACTTCCGTCTTCTTCAAGCTGACTTCCAGCCCAAAAAGCTCAACAGCCTCTGTGAAGCAGGATGTTAAGCGCTGCAGAGCTGCTTCTGTGTGAGCAACGAGGGCGGCATCATCAGCAAAAAGCAGCTCACGGACAAGGTGATTCAGGGTCTTGGTGTGGGCCTTCAGTTGCCTTAGGTTGAAGAGGCTTCCACTGGTACGATATCGGATGTAGATGCCGTTTTATTCATCAAGGTCTGCTGTGGCTCTTTGGAGTATCATGCTGAAGAAGATTGTGAATAGAGTTGGTGCAAGAATGCAACCTTGTTTCACACCATTGATTATTGGAAAGGGCTCAGACAGTGCATCGCCATATCTGACTTGTTCACGCTGATCCTCATGTAGCAGGATGATCATTTTGAGGAACTTGGGGGGACATCCTAAATGTTCCAAGATCTGCCACAGGCCTTTTCTGCTCACAGTGTCAAAAGCTTTGGTGAGGTCAACGACGGTTACATAGAGACCTTTGTTCTGTTCCCTACACTTCTCTTGCATATGTCTGAGAACAAATACGATGTCTGTGGTGCTCCTATTTTCTCTGAAACCACACTGGCTTTCAGGTAGAAGATCTTCTGCAATAGTGGGTACTAATCTGTTCAGAAGTATTCTTGCAAGGATTTTACAGCAATGGAGAGCAAAGTAATACCTCGGTAATTTAAGCAGTCTGATTTTTCTCCTTTCTTCTTGTACAGGGTGATGATGACTGTATCACAGAGATCTGGTGGTAGTTCCCCTTGTTCCCAGCAACGCACAACAAGCTCGTGGAATTTGGCATGGAATGCTTGAACTCCATGCTTCCAGATTTCAGGTGGAATTCCGTCAACCTCAGCTGCCTTGCCAGTTTTCACCTGTTGTATGGCCTTGAGTATCTCTCCCATAGTAGGGGCTGCATCCAATTCATGTTTTACTGCTTGTTGTGTAATGTGCTGAATTGCTGAGCCTTGGACTACACGGTTGGCACTGAAGAGAGTCTGAAAGTGCTCAGACCATCGGTTCAGGATGGAGGTTTTATCTGTTTGAAGCAGTTGACCATCTGCACTGAGTAGGGGGTTTTGAACCTGGTGTGTGGGTCCGTACACTGCCTTCAGGGCCTCATAGAATCCCTTTTAGTAACCCAAATCTGCACAAAGTTGTGTCTTTTCTGCTACGTCGAGCCACCGTTTGTTCTGGATGTCTCGAAGTTTCTGTTGGAGCTCACTGCATGCAAGACGAAAGGCGGCTTTTTTAATATGGCAAGATGGCTGAGCAAGGTGTGCTTGGTGAGCAGTTCTCTTCTTCTTCAGTAATTCCTGGATCTCTTGATTGTTGTCATCAAACCAGTCTTTCTTTTTCTTGGAGGAGAACCCTAGGGACTCTTCAGAGGACTGCAGGATGCAACTTTTAATATGTTACCAAAGCACTTCAGGAGAGGGTTCTATGGGCTTATCTGTAAGTCTAGTTTGAAGGTTTCCCTGGAAGCTGTCTGTCACTGTGGCTGTTTGAAGATTGCTGACTTGGAGCCTCCTCCTTGGAATGCCGCCTCTCTTAGGTTTGGGCTTGAAGTGGAGGTTAAATTTGCAATGCACAAGGCGATGGTCTGTTTGACATTCTGCACTCGGCATCACTCGAGTATGATGGACATCACTGACATTTCTCTGTTGTACTAAGATATAGTCAATGAGGTGCCAGTGCTTGGATCGGGGATACATCCAGGTTGTCTTCAGGCTGTCTTTCTGTTGAAAGACAGTGTTGGTGATGGTGAGCTGTCGTTCTGCGCAAAACTCTAGCAGGAGGCGTCCGTTGTTGTTGCAGTTTCCAATGCCATGCTTGCCCAGGACTCCTTTCCAGGCTTCAGAATTCTTACCTACTCTGGCGTTGAAGTCACCAAGGATTATGATCTTATCATCTGCAGGAACATTTTGGGTGAGGCGGTGCAGGTCTGTGTAGAATTTGTCTTTTTCCGCTGGGTCAGCTTGGAGAGTTGGGGCATATACGCTAAAAAGAACAACATGTTGCTTGTTGTGTAGAGGGAGGCGTAAGGACATAATGCGATCGGAATGACATGTTGGCAGATTTTCAAGTTTGGAGGCAATGGAGTTTTTAATCATGAAGCCAACTCCTGAAAGGTGTCTTTCGGTTTTGGGTTTGCCTGACCAGTAGAGTGTGTAGCCAGCACCATGTTCTTTAAGGCTGCCTTCCTCATGAAGACGAACTTCACTGAGAGCAGCAATGTCAATGTTGAGCCGAGACAGTTCGTGGACAATTAGAGCATAACGACGCTCAGGATGTCCACTATCCCCAGTATCAAGCATGGTTCTGATGTTCCAACATGCGAGTGTTAGTTTGAGCAGGCCTGCGCAATGGATTTTTTAGGTGAGGCACAGCATGCGTAGAACTGGCCCCACCCTTTACTCCTAAGGTTCATCTGCCATGGCCTAGCGAGCTTGGACGGTGACAGCGAATACCTCAGGACGTAGGTTTGGTTTTTGATAATGTATCGCATAAAATAATTTTCCCATTCACATTCCTGATCTTAACTAAGGAAAAACTATACAGATTCATAAAAAGTCAAAATTATAGTATATGTGACAAAATTACAGTATTATATTGCTTTATTTTTTAAGTAAAAAAATAAAATAAATTCTGAATGGGTTCCCACATATCAATAGCTGACATTTACTAAAAACAACAACAACAAAAGCAACAGCAACAAACAAAGAGCTGTGAAAGTGGCTCAGCTCAGATTTTTGCAATGCAAGAAGGCCTGAATAGCACCTTAAACAGCTAAAACTCTCCCTCCATTACTTCTTCAGCTTGGTAGGAGGCACTTCTATAGGACCACATAAGCACTTGGAAAGAATAATTAATTAATTCTCACAGCAGGCCTGAGAGTTTATAGGTTCTACAAGTATGTTTTACAGAGGAAAATCTGAGCTCCAGGGCCATACTCCCCTCTTCTCGGGGTGCTCTGAGGGCTGGTGACTCTCAGGGGCTGGGAGCAGTGGGGCTCCCTTTGTTACGTCAGGGCAGGGCTTGCCAGCCAAAAGCTGTCCCTTCAGCCCAGTCAGGAGCTGAAAGGGACAGCTAGGAGGCACAGGAGCAGTCCCAGATCCTGCACTGGGCGCGTCCTAGGGAATGAGGCAGTTCTTGGGGCTGGTGCTCTTCCTATCCATGGCAGGTTACTTAATGTGCCTTCAGACCATATGTGAAATATGTAGCAGATACTCTATGGCTGGGATATGTAGGAGATTTCCTATGGTTTGGATGACAATTACTTTGGATACAATTTGGTTAATGATTATGTTGAATGTTATCACTGGTAGATACTTCATTCATTCATTCTTTCAAAACAAGAAGCAGCAGCAATTGTTATTTTTAGTCATAACCAACAAAACTATCATATTCTTTAAATTATACACAATTATATTTCAAAATCATGCATGAATAGAATTTTTACTAATGTAAATGATGCCAGTGTGATCTACCCCTAGGAAAAAGACCCTTCGATTTTAAACAAATTTTCCTCCAATTAATTTATGCTATTACCTAAAAGAATCCTGCCAATATGTATCCAAAGAATTTAAATACCTATATGAGTTTTTCTTAGGTTTGTTGTGAATAAACATAACTAGAAAATCAAATGCAAAATTGTTAAATAGTGTCTTTTTGATTTGCCTCACTGTATGTGATGCCATCAGGCATGCTTTATATGTATTACTTTATTCCTAGGCTCTCTTTCCAGTCAAACAGAGGAGAAAAAACTTATGTACAGCCCTAAGAATGGATCATTTGAGGTAACACTGTCCTCAGGCTGCACAAGTGAACCACTTGCATATTTGACTCTGTCAAATCTACACAGCCCACCAGCCCCAGATTTCATGTTTTCCCATGGCACAGCCCAGACAATGCCAGTCAAGGGAATGGTATAATGATGCTGATGTCAGAATGTATTTAAAAGATTCACCACACCTATTTTCCTATTTATGTAATAGGGTTTGCAGATGTGGCACATGGAGCAGAGAAGATATCAGGCCAAGTACTTGCAAAATGGATACAACTGGTCAACTCTAGGTGCCATAAGCTATATACTACTTTTCTTAGTGTAACTGTGGCTGCTTTCTGTGGTGATACTTTAAGTGGAGGTTCTTGTGTCTGATAAGCAGAATATATTTTCACAGGAATTTTCAGTTTCACAATTTTCACAGGAAAATTTCTGTAATTTTGAGTAGCAGTGATACCTACAGGGCTCTGTGTTTCCAGTCATGTTTATAGGTATAACAGGCATTTTCCAGGACTGAAATTGTAGAGTTTATTTTGTATTTATGGCATTTTCAAGTAGAATGCGCTCACAGCTTCAGAGCTGACACAATACACCAAAAGACAGGGCAGACACATGGCTGAAAGCACAACCACTTGTGCATTCACAGGTGCCTAATAGACCTCTCAAGGGCTGAGCTGGCTATTGGTGTTCTTCGAACACCTCAGGCAGTGACAAGTTTACAGTAGCTCAGAACTGAATGCAAGACTCCATCTATCAAGAACTTGCATTGACTCTGTCAGACACAGGAAAGATCCAGCAAAAATACAGAGAAGAGTGATGCAGATGGCAAGCTTGTGTTGGGCAGGAAGATACTATCAGAGAGGATTACACAGTTGAAGTAAGGCTGAGAAAAATTTTGCAGACTAATGTGGCTTTGTTGTAAACCACAATTGTTTGAGAAAAGTGGGAGACAACAGCACGGGGCTTGGGCTGACTGTGAGATAAAGAAGGGAGATGCTTGGAAAATTTCTTCTGTTTAGAGTCTTCTACATCACACAGCACTATCATTTACCATTTAAAGAAACACTTCTTTCTTTGTGGGCTTTGCCTTTGATTGTCTCACTCTATCAGCGTGCCCAGAAACTTTCCTTATTAATATGGATACAAAAATGCTGTGTCTATTAATGTTCTTTCTTTTTATCTGTGTGTGTAGGCAACACTTCTCAGAAACCCTCACCTTATGGAAAACTCTCAATGATCATGCTCTCATCTGCAAAAGACACAAAGTAGAAGCATAAGCATGCTTCTCAACCTAACAGGGTATGCCTTCTGTTTATCTGTCTTGAAAAGTTCAGGAGATCACAAAATTAGAGAGTTATTCACCAAAAATATCTGTTAAAGAAAAAGGAGAGACACATTTTCCTTTGTGGAGTGTCTAATTCCTCTCTGTTCACGCTACTCATATAATTTAAACATAAATATAAAAATGAATGTATTGTGGTTTTTTGCATATCATTCACACCCCACAAGTACAACGAATTCAACAATATAGGGAAACTGAGTAAATTAATCTACTTCGGTGGTAACAGTATAGTGCTTTTAGTGTCATTTGGATTTTATTATTGTTTTATTTACTGTGTGTTCGTAGTTTACCTGAAAATGGTCACACTATTTCTTTTCAAACTACTCAATAATACCTGAAAGAATACTTTTTAATTCCTTATAATAGCAAATGCCTTTTCCCTTCTATCTTTGTTTATTGTTACTGGAATAAATTATTTTTTTTATTCTTTCATATTCCGAACCCACAACAAAGGTGTGCTGTGTGATATGTTCCAGTCTACCAAGATTAGAAATAAGCAAAAATAAGAAATAATGCTAACAAGATGAGCAATAAGTAGTCTTCACTGTGGCAACATAAAGTACCTCTCTGCTTTCTTCTTGTGGGTGCCTGACAGTGATCAAGTGGTAAATATTATCTGTTCTGCAAAGAAGTATATTTTCAGAATGGAAAATTCAAGTGTTTGGGATTTTTTAAAAGAAAACCATTATTTGGTGGATGGATTGTTTCTAGAATATTGGATAAGTGGTTGAGAACATTGAAAGAAATCCCTGGGTGCACAGTTCAGGTAAAGCCTTACTGCTCATGATTTTGGTAAAATTTTGCAGAATGCTAAATTTTTTTCTTAGTTTTGACATGGCAAATGCTTCATTCTTCTTAAGTGTATCAGTAGATTATTGTGTCAATAATAGAAAAGTGAGTCCTTTGGGGTTGGAAATATTTTCAAATATACAGTAACATTGTTGTGCTTCTCTAAAAAGAGGCAGTTGAAAAGAAAAGAAGTAGAAAAGTATTAAAGGAGTGGAAGAAGTTATGGATTTGTCTTACAAAAGAGATTTTTGGTTAAGAAATATGCTTTTCTCACGTATTAATTTTGTAATTTCTTTTCTAGATTGAGCAAACCAAGGTAAAATTCTCTCAGTGAAGTGTTTCAATGATTGGATTTTTGATAAATGAATACTTTTACTATGGACACACTGGTTGGTTGTTTTTGTATGTTTGTTTGTTTTCCTTAAGAAACTTGATTATTTAGTGCTTCTGTCTAGAAATCAAAACAAAGGGAAATAACAGATAGAGAACAGTTGTTCCACTGTTATACAGATACTGAGATTAAGAATACTTTTTAGATGCTTGCATTCCGGAGGGCTACTGCACATTTGGAACACTGAAGAGATACAATCTCAACTTTTCTGAACATTCACATCCTAGGAACCATTCCTTTGAATGACATTTATGTTTAACTTCCTTCCTAGATAGATGCCAGTAACATGTCTTACAGTTATTATCATCATTATGTGTATAGAACTGATCTGAAATTTATAAACTAAGGATTAGCACGTCCAAAAATGCACAGAGATATCTTTAGCTGAACATAGTTTACCCTAAGTTTTGTATGATGTAGCAAAGGATATAGCACACCTGTCACTTACACAGAAGTGTTCAGACTTGTGTCAGTTTTGGGTCCTTCACTACAAGAAGGCCATTGAGGTGCTGGAGCATGTTCAGAGAAGGGCAAAGAAGCTGGTGAAAGGGCTGGGGCACAGTATTAATCTTGAAGAAAAGAAGGCTGAGGGGTGACCTTACTGCTCTCTGCAACTCTACCTTAAAGGAGGTGGTAGCCAGGAGGGGGTCAGCCTCTTCTCCCAAGTAACAAGCAATCGTACAAGGGAAAATGGCCTCAACTTACATCACGGAAGCTTTGGAATGTCTATTAGGAAAGATTTCTTCACCAAAGGAGTTGTCAAGCACTGGAAGAGGCTGTCTGGGGAAGAGGTTGAGTCACGATCACTGGAGGTATTTAAAAAATATGTAGATGTGGCAGTGAGGGACATGGTAATAGTCCTGGACTTGGTAGTGCTGATTTAACCACTGGGGTTGATGATCTTAAAGGTAATTTCAACCTATATGATTCTATGTGAGTGTAAATATATTTATGTATTGCGTAGCATCAACAAGGGAAACAATAAGAATGAAACCCATGATTTTAATTAAAATTTCTAGTGCTTGATACGAAAGAAGAAATAAAATATTGTAAAATAAGGTCTTAGGTAATAATTTTTTCTGAAGGGAGAAAGCCATTTCTTAATCTATTAGTTCCATCAGTAATCATCCAATTTTTTTTTTCATTCTCCAAATTTTTCTTCCTTTCTGACTTGCATTCTTTTTGATTTGCTTTCTTCCTTATATATGACAGATTTGTGACATCAAACAAAAGGCACTTGTAACACTACAATACGCTGTTTTCTGTGTCTTCTGGAGAGTTAGTGCTGGACAGAACAAGGACTTTATTCCTATGGTTGATGAAGTCATCCAGGAAAATGAGTGTTTCATTGTAAAACTTCCCAGGAACAGATTGACAACCAATCGTTACTCCTTTAACTCCACTCATGAGTAATTAAAAAATGCTAGGATTTGATCTTCAGAGGTACCAAATATGTGCAACTTCATTAGTCTTTTCAATAATAATGAAATATTGTACTAAGCAACTTTAAAAATTAATAGATCTGATGAGTGTTTGGGCTCTTTTCAGAAAACTGCTGATCAATTGCAATACAGATTGTTTATTAATTTTGATTCTCTAGAGAAGTCAGATCTTGGGAAATGTAAGTGTGGTGCACAGCCTGTGTTCTGAACATATGAAAGTTTAAATATTTCTCTTACAGATTCTCTCAAACAAAAATCTTCATATTTGCAGCTGCCATTTATACTCAGTATTTACTAACAAATCAAAACCACTACATGGTTTCAAACTAATATAGTACAAGTGTGACAGGAACAGCATACCTAGTAAAACTCTTCAGAGTACTTATTAAGTTTTTCTCAAAATATTATGAGAGGGGTTTGGTACTAAAAGATGTCTATAGGTCTCATTGAAGTCTATAGTTTATAAGCTCAATGAATTCTGACCATAGTCTGTGGGCTGTAGACAGTGACATTAAAACACTTCTTACTTCTCTCAAAAGACCACTGTTAAAGTATAATCACTGTCTAATATTTGGAAAACTTTGAGATCCTCCCATTAAAAAATATTTCTTTTTTTCCAGTAGGGATTGTTTGTTACTTTGGTTTTGGTGTCCATATCTATTAGGCTCTCATGTTTCCAGAACTCAATCACATCCCAGTATATATTTCCCAAGAAAATCTTTTAAATTAGAAAAAAGTAAATTATACTTGGTTACCTATATATAAACCAGGCCTGTCTATCCTTGGTGATGATATTGTACTGTAACTGGTGTCACAAGGAGTAATGGAGAAAAAACTGGAGTACAAATTGTCTAGCAATCTTTAGAAACTAATTAAGTGAAGTTTGTCAAACTAAAGAGGCCCCAACCTACAGGGAGAGCTAATAGCTTTATTTCAAACTTACAGCTCTGTGTAGGGCCTCTACAACCTATCTAGTTCTTGTTGAAATAACCTACTTATAAAATGCCAAGATTGTTTTGTTTCTCTTTTTAGTTTTGTTTCACTAATATTTTATTTTAGTTAAAATTTTGCTTGGCTAACATGACATTGTGTGTGTGTGTGTGTGTGTGTGTGTGTTTAACTTCTCCAACACTGTAGATATAAACTTTCTCCTGGCTAATATCACAAAATGTAACAAGGAGTTAAGCTGGAGTCACAAAGTCTGCAGTTAGTAACTTGACATCCTGTCTTTGCAGAGTCCACTCTGCAGCTGACACAAAGCTCTATTTAATGTGCTGCCAATCACTTCTAGTCAAGTACAGTACCGTAAATCCTCGAGTACTCTTTCAAAATCATTTTGTTATATCTTTTTCCATTTAATCTGGTTTTCTCTCACCATACAGTGATGTGTAAATCCAAGCAAAATTGTCAGTATTGGCTCCAGGAAAAAACGTTGTCCTTTAAATTGCTTTCATCTTCTCTGATAGAGTTCTAGGAAGTAACCAGCTTGCAAAGGTGTAAGAAAGAGGCTGTGCAGTCTCTATGTAAGCTTCGAATAGGCAGAAATATACTGTTAAACATATATTACAGCTTTAGATTTGAAGAACAGAAGTTTACAGGTAGTTACAGAACAGTTTAGCTACAGCTAATAGCATCACTAACTCTATTGTACTTGATTATTCTTCTGACACCTTAGGTAAACATTTTCTTACCTGTTGTCCCTTGCTCAGTCAACTTTGAACCCACATAAGCTCTTCACTTGATTCAGTCTTCATCAAGCCCAGCTTTCCTGTTTTTTTTTCCCCCATTTTGTGACACACTCATATCATCTTTGATATTATCTTGTTATGAGCTTCTCTTCAACCATTCTGTGGCTTCTTACAATCTCTCAGATCCTTGTCTCTGCTTTCTCTTCTTTTATTGCCTTATCTTGACAGAGCTAGCTCATTTTCTTACTCTTACAGGCAGGACCTCTCTTGATTTCTTGTTTACTCTGATTTTCATATTTCTTTTCTGATTGGTCTTCCACTCTTTGATCTTTTTGACTCTATTTCCCTTTTTAGTAGCACTAATGGCGATTGAGGCAAGGACCAGCCTCTCTGTGTCATAAGCATTGCACTTAGTGTCTCTTCAACCCAGAATTCTGACTTTCTGTGTGTTATAGTCCAATGAAGACATGGGAGCTAATCTGGATGCTAGCCTTACTTCTTATACCCCTTTTTCTCACTTGTAGGCTCTTAATAAAGAGCAACTATGCAACATGTTTTGAAAGCAAAGCCTTGTTTTCTTTTGATGAAAGAAAATGCTGGGAAATCTCTCAGAAATCCTCATCAATTACTACTTGCCAGCTCTAGGTCAACCTACCTGGGGATAAAATTAGAGAATTTTTCTTCCTTCTACAGTTATCCTTAAAGTTTTTCACAAAACGTTTTTTTATTCCCCTGCAGTGGGAAGCAGTTGAGCCTACATTTTGGGAGAAGTGCACTCATACCCTCAGAGATGCATACTGCAGTCAGAACTGCATTGTACAATGAGACAAAATCCTAAGAAGCCTTCTGGTATCCCTCACAAACACTGAGAATAAGATCTGTTCCCCACAGATGCCTCTTCATCTATATACCCAAGAATTCTTAAGAAAATCTTAGTCAGAAGTGGTGAAATACAAGCATCAAGACACACAAAGGTTCATGTAGGACCAGGAGTGTGAAGCATACAGTGGAGTTACTCCATCCTTTTTAATGGATGTAAGCCATGTAGCCATGATGGCCATGATTTCCATGTTTATTATTATTTTCAATTTGATTGTGCCTCTAGATAGATATTGTTGTGAAAAATATGTCTATTTTTAGCAAATTCTCTGATACACTATTTCCTGAACATCCATAAGTCTTCAGTCCTTTCTGTCAGTTGAATATTCATGTGTCTCCTGCTACAGTAGCTTTTTTAATGGTTCTGAGGAATATCATCAGCTGACATCCATCCAGAGTGCGCCTGTGAGTATTTCACTACTTCCATCAGATAAAAAATGTTGATCTGGTTATTATATTCAACAATGGATGATTCTTTTCATTTTCAAGCTATAGACTATCACTGATGCTTTTATAATTTCCTGTGAATTTACAGATATTTAAAAATTGTATTCAATTGGACAAGTCTTCACCAGTCTTTTTTAAAATTAAGAAATATAATGTTCATGCTCTTTACTATGCTGGTTTCGATAATATTCTTTAAGCAATTCAATATCCCTATGTTTTCAACAGAAATCACTATATTTAAATTTCTCATAAAATTCTATTTTGACAGAATACCTATGGAGGACTTTGCAGTGCATCTATGTTGTCTCATTTTTTTATGAAACACCATCTGTGTGTTTCTACCCATTTTCTCAAATTATAATGGGTCCATAAAATCCCTGGGACACAAACAGTCTTCTTGATTTGTGCTTTAAAATGTCCGACCATAGGAATGTGGGCAATGTTTAGCACACAGGTATAGTAATGATGATGGCAAGAGGAAAAGTAGTTATAAATGTCATGTCTGACCTGATGGTATCAGAATTGGTTCTAGATCATGATGCTAATTTTGCTGCTGCTGATTTACAATCTTATGAGCGTTTTTTTTATCTGCAAGGCAATGACTGCTGAGATTCCTCAGCAACTACTAGTATTGGTGCAGAAGTGATAGACTCTTGATGGGCAGTGAAAATGTCAGCAAATCTTCCATTTCCAGATGGTCTCATGATATACAGCTGAATGAAGCTTACCTATAGGGATCAGCCAAATTTGGAAGAATAACAGCAAGAAGATTAATGATACACTAGATTTGATAAGTCTAAAACTTCCTTAGGGATCATCATGCTACACAGCATCCCTTGAGTGATGTGATTGTACCTGATTGTATCCTTCTGATAGGTTGGATGGGGGGTTTAGAGCAGTGGAGGTATAATGTATTTGTTTTGGATCAGGTGAATAGAGATGATTTGATTTTGAAACCACCAAAAATTCATTCATAATTTAGTTATTAGTCTTACAAAGTTGCCATTTCATGGGAAATCTATCCAGTTAGACAGTGAAGCCAAGTAAAAAAAATGTACTAACACTGATATGCAAATAATATAGTAATGAAAGTACTCCAAGGCTTTCATCACCTATTATAAAAATGCTTAAAATTGGCGCAGTAAATATCAACAAAAAATATCAAATGGAAAATTATCTTGCCTAGACAAAAGCTAATGTCTTATGTGAAAGTTTTGTAATATAAGAAATTTTTAGTGAAATATTGTTATATGGCTTGGCTAAATAAAGTATCCAGTACAGTGTTTGAATATACATATTGGTAATAGTTGATATCTGATTCTACATTACTACATTTTAGCATTTAAAATGTACATTAGAGTACTAGGGGTTTACTGCTCATAACCACATGTCTTTTGGTCATTGGAGTAGCATTTTCTGTGGATGCTCTAAAGGCTGGCACATCTCCAGCTCTGTTCTAAGTCAACTATGCCTGAACTATGAGTCATCAACAAATTTATATGTTTGATAGGCATAGAGATTCAGGCTTTTCTTGTTCTTTATATATATATATATTAGAAGTATATACCTATCTAGCATGTTCTATCATTTTTTATTTAGAAGGAGACATAGAGTAGAATCTCTAAGATAGAATGCAGTTAATTGATTTCAATTTCTTTTAGTTCAGATATTTTCAAGACACTTTTCAAGAAAAGTGATTTGTTTTTCATGTGTTTTGCCCACAGTCTGGCTCACAGTCTTTCAAGTGTTGGAACAGACAAAAGCCTTTGCTCAAAATCCTTGTGGGGAACAGTTTTCTGTTGTATTCATACAAAACATGAACATTACCCTTTTATTTCTATGCCTGTTGTCAAATTTGAATGATCACTTTTCTATTCTTCACCATGCAGCTTCTGAAGATCCTCACTAGGGTTGATCAGCATTGTAGAGTGTATCATAACCTGTAGAGGGTAGTAAATAAGAAAATAAAAAGCCTTGTTACCTGTAATGAAAGGGACTGTAGTGTTCCAATTTTTAGATTTGTCATTGAAATTTTCCCACTAATTTCAAAATATGTAGCTGAGGCCCAAGGTTTTTTGTTTCTGATACTGATTTAACACAGCTTTAACCTCATCAGGTCTTTGAGACAGCAATTCCAGAATGCTACATTCCTATTAATTTGGTTTCCAGAAAAGAAGAAAAATACTTCAAGCATACCAAACTTCACAGACTGCAAGAAAATTAATTAAGGAAGGACAACAATCCATTTTTCACCTTAATTTCACTTCAATTATACTGGATTTTTTATCATCAGTTTATTCCCATCTCCAACTATGAGTTGCAGAATGTTTGCGCTAGCAAATAGCTTGGGTTACAATGATGACACAACAAGTTCGGACAGCAAGAGCAATTGTAGCTACAAGGAAAAGCCATGCTTCTGATAATTTTACAACTGAAATAGATGGTTTCAGAAGTAGATTTAGAGATCAGCAATGTAAAAGGTTGAGGTAATTGTTTTCCAGGTGATAGAGAAATGTCAGCCAGTCTCTAGGCAGATGTGGTATCTAGAAATACTAATAATTCTATTATTTCTTCCTTTCCTCTTCTCATACTTTTCTTTGCCCCCAATATAATTACAATTGTTCAGGGACAATAATGAACAACATTCATGGATCAGTCAATGATAAGCTGATTTTTTTTGCCTTACAAACTAGTAGTTTTGAACCACTACATTCATTCTTTAGAAGAGACAGGGTCTCTGTGTTCCAGTGAGATATGAAGTAATTGCTGATAGCACAGCCCCAGAAACTGAACTTCAAGTTATGAAATTTTTCTACTTAGTGAGATTCTCTTGACACTGTTTTGAACTGGGAGACAGAGGGATGCATCACCATACCAAACTCATCACAGTAAAACATGCATTTTATTTCCAGTGTTACCTTCTTATAATTTTTTTATGTAATTTGGAGTTGCTCATAGATTCCATATACAGTTACTTAGAATATTACTATTTCAGTGAGTGCCTCATTTGTTCTCTTCATCAGCGTTCTTCAAAATACTCTTCCCAAGATGATATATTTTGAGGAGCTGTCCTGTTTCAGTGAGTTTTGTTGTATTTTAATTTCAAGACTTTTATATTTTTTAGTTTACATTGTTGAATATAAAATTATTTTCATTTAACTGTGTATAATTGCAATATGATAATGAATATTATAGAAAATATATATAAACATATACCTTTTTAGCTAGATAACACTTAAAGCTTTTTCAAATAAGTGGAATCATGCTAGTAGCAGTTATATATTTTATAGAACTTATTTACTCTTTCATAAAGGATTAGTGAATTAGTTTTATGTACTTCAGACATATATAGTAGGAAAAGGACCTCAAAATGAGCATATTTTTAACATTTTAAAATAAAAGTCTTTGCTTGTCCAGCTCTTTGTGTGAACCCAAATTAGCATTCTGTGTTCGTCTTGGGCTTGGATAGATTTGAAGCCTTTCATGTCTAAAACCGCATGATCAAGGGCAAAATCTTTTGCTAGCACTGGAATCTGGAGGGGGAAACAAGACACGCGTACATGGCTTTATCGCTCTGCATTTTACTGAAGAGACCATGAAAAAAGTCTCCATTGTGTTTTATTTAATTAAAGCACACTGCCCCCTTTTGAATTTCTTTTTAACAAAAAAGAAATCCTTGCTCATTAAAGATGTAGAGACCTAAAATATACAGTCTCTTGTCACAATGCTAGCTTTAACTACATTTTAAACAGGTTATGAATGATAGATACTATGTAAAATAATCTGATAGTACAATAATTAATTTAATTGCAGGAACCTTGCCTGAGTAAGAATGATTGGGTATCGTCCCTTATGAAGTGTTCTCTCCTGCTTAGCTAGGATTTTCACTAGCAGACAATGTGTATGGGAATTACAGTGCAGCACAAATGCATCTTTCTTTTAGTTTCACCTACTGTTTCTCATTTTTGAAATTATTGACTGAAATTTTGTATAAAGATAGAGAATTATCTACAAGATTTATTAAATTCACCCATTGTAATTGACTGTCTATCAAAAGTTGCAAATATATTTGGCCTGATGTTAAACACACTTGATCCCAAGCACTTTTTAAGAGAAATTTGAACTTGTAGATCATGGTGTCTCTGTCTAATTCAGGTGAAATAGGAAAACCAAACTTTAAAAAGATGGGAGCAAGAAAGGAAAAAATGTATCAGAGAAGTGGAGAGGGAAAAAAAAACTGTGGAGAGAACAAAGATTACAGTGAAGGAAGAGACTGAAAACTCAATATTTATATTATATACATTGGAGAAAACAACTTTTGAAGTCTGTATGTGAGTAGTTCTGTACACATGCATGTCTGAAAGAAATTAGGTCTTTCTATCTTAATATGTACCTGTAAATGATTTATCTTTATCTAAAACCAAAGCAAACCAAAGCCATTGATAAAAAAACAATCTGAAACCTATACATGTGAAAAATAAACATCCATGGAAAACTCATCAGAGTTACATCAGAAGGATAAAAAGAGCAGGGACCTGTCATAATTCTGATAATGTAAAACATTTTGCAGAAGTTTCAGGACATAAAATTTTGGTAACACTTTACAGCAGAGAAATTATTTTTATCATTTATACCAAAATTTAGCAAGTCTTAACATTTTCTGATTTTTCTACTAGTGTATGGCAAGTATTGAAGAAAATCTATGTCAAGATTTCAAGGACTTTTTGAGCAAATATTGAAAATAATTTCTTACTTTAAAAAAATTACTTGGAACTTAATCTTTCATTTATTTTCACATTATTTTTCCATGCTACTTGTCAAGTGACCACAGTTGACCTGTGTAATTACGTCTGCAGAGAGGTAATTGTAGCATAAGTGTTTGACAAAAGTGAAAAAAACCCCAAACATTTTATTTCTTTCTGCAGTCAATAAAACAAAAACTGATTCATAAAATTTTTATTAATCCCAAACCGAAACAGATTTGTATCTTCAATAACACTAATTCTTAATATGCAATATCGCAAAGATTCAATAAGATTGTTAATTTCAATATAATATGAATTTTAAATAATAAATGTACATTAATTGATATATAGAATTTAGAAAAGTTTTGAAATTATTTTTGCATTAATTATTATCTAAGATTAGGACTCACAAAGTCACTGAGACAGTTTGCAAGGATCTAAGTATTTCAAGACAAATCTAAAGACCCCATCCAACACTACATTAGTGTCACCATCCACAGTCACTTTCCCTTTTCATCTACCATACCCTTTGACTATAGAAATTACTCTCTAAGTCATGCTCTAAGTGAGCTGTAGGGATTATGTGCATTGTGCTTTATTAACCTGCAGAACTTCCCAACACCCATTAGCATCACATGGACCACTTTTTACGACAGTAATTTCACAGTTCTGATCTGGTCATTTTAAATTTTGACCTCCATATTCAGGAAGATCTATGGAGAGGAAATCTATTGAAACAAGCTCAGTGTCACCATGACTCTAATTGCAGGTGCACTGTAAATAGGAACAAATTCTGTATATGGGATAATTTATAGACTTGTGCTCTAGAACATGCTGATTGAAAGATTCCTCCCTCCTTTCCTTCAGTTATAAGAGACATAAAACTATCTCATATTTTGATAAGGAAAATACTTATTAAAAAAAACCCAACAAAACCCAACCCACAAACAAACCAAACTGAGTTAGATATCCTGACAGTGGTATTTTGAGAGATACTGAGAGTCTTTGCCAAGCTGACACAGCATTGATGGAAAAAGTGTTTTCCATGAGGATGTCTAAGTGAAGATTATCCAGGAGGAAAAGCATGGGTAAGTACTAGTCTTTCTTTAGCACTGAGTGACATTAAGGCTTGAAATGTTTGCAGTGTTTAATTCTGTAAACCACTGGCTAGAAAAAGGACAGTACAGAGATTGGAAATGTAAATACCAGAGAAGTCGTGAGTTTAGGTGCAAACCTCATGATAAGGGTAATATGCTTCATAAATTTCTCTTCCCTAAACAGGAAGAAACTGGCAGATGTCCAGGAGTACTGTAACACAGGATGGGACTCACCTCCACTCTTGTGTTCATTACTTTCTATTCAGTTCTTAGAGGTGTGTGATACATATATTATTGTAAGAGTGAAATACAAATGAGGATACAGTTTAGGCCTGTTAATTTATTATTTTTATTTAGCTCCCTGGTAGCTACTGTAAGAATAAGAGACAGAGTAGACTATTTTGTTGGTTACTGCCATACTTCTACCTGGTTAAACAGGCCACATTCCTTAGTGCACAATTTGAGTGTCTTTTTTTTTTTTTAGTTTATCTGTCAAGATGCTAGTGGTAAAGCATCTCTGGATGAAAGCTATATTAGATCAAGACTGACATTTCTATATTTTTGTCTTTGGAGTCTTGCCCTCATTTCTCACATTTGATACATATACATGTTTTTTTGGCTCACTGCATCCATGCCCATCTGTTGCAGTGGCATCGTGCCCAGCACTGACAAGTCGGTCAGATTGCTCAGTATGATAATTCTAGGGAAACAGTCTTCCAAACACTGGAATTCTTTCCTGTGGAAGACAAATTGAAGAATCAGTATTGCATGTCCCATTACAACAGGTTGCACCTCTCAGCTTTAGTATATCTCCATCATATAAATGTTTTAGCTGTGACATTTGGAGTTCCACTATGTCAGCAATAATAAATTTTATTTAAGCAAACAATGATTTTTGTTATGTGATAATCGAGGTGAATTGTCAGCTGCAAGAGATGAACGTAGACATATGAAATTATTAGAACAGTAAGTTATTTTGTCAGTTAAGATTATATGTCTTTGAAAAGGTTTTTAAAAGTGTTGGGACAGCAGCACATCTCATCAGCAAAACTGAGTGCCAGCTTAAACTCTAAGGCAATTATAAAGATACTTAGAAGGTGATTTTTTTTATTGCATCAAACGCTCAAGTACAAAACACACTGAGAACAATAGCTCATGTTATTTTTATTTTATATAGTTTCCTTGTTAGTATTTTTCAAATATCTATGTTGAAGTTACTAGAGACTTCTGTAAAAACAACATGTGACTGCATCAATTTATGGAATCATTGATTTTAGTGAAAGAAAGAAATATTATGATTGCCTCACCTGAGCTGTTGTGTAACACAGGACTAAATGATTCATGTTTACAGACATTGCTTGAAGTCTTGCTTGAGGTAAATCCTGCTCTTTCAGTTATAAAACCTATGAAATACTAATGGGTCTAGATTTCAGTAGCAATTATGTATTGAAATATGAAAAAAAGGGAAATAAACATTTGAGAATGCTTACACATTAAAGGAAGACAGGAATAAATCAAATGGAAGAAAATTACGAGGGGGAAAATGGCATGCAAATCCAAAATACATATGCAGGGTCGTAAGTGGGATGGACGTTTTTCTTGAAAAAGCGAATGTAGTACAAACATGCAGAAGGCCCCTTGCTCCTGTAGAACATGAAAACTGCAAAAATTTGCAGGAGCAAGACATAGATTTTCCAACTTCCTGCCTAAAATACAGGAGATTATTTTATCTATATAAGTGATTTAATCTTCCAGTGACTGAAATCATAGAAAATATTATTCAAATATGGCAGCAATTAACTTTATTTTTTTTTAATCTGATGAATAACTGTATGAGGATTTTTAATGATACTAACATGAACTAGATAACATTATAGGACAAGTTAAGCCTGCCAAGGAATTAACAAGAGAGGATGATTTTAGAATTTTTAAAAAATAATAATTTTACTTAACTGAAATCACCTCTTTGAGAATAATGCTTGTAATTAAAAAATAGATAGGTTTACAGGTCATGCTGAGACTCAAAAAATGAACGACAAAGTACTATGTTTAACAAAAAAGAAAGTTGCAGTCTGCGGGGTGACCAGAGGTAATTCAGTAGACTTGACTGAAAAGAAGGTAACTCCATAGACTATAATACTGAACTCTAACAGACACATAAAGCATACTAGTGTTTTTCTCACTGTAGAAGCAATGTAGGGATAAAATAATTACAAGTAATAATAAAGCTCCTTGAATCTGTAAGACTGTACATTTTCTCTTTCTTTCATTCTTAGAGAGCATTTTCATGTTCAGAGCCAATGTTCACAATTTAGTTAAATTTGTTCAATAAAAGGAAGGTGATCTTTACGTCATAAATAAGTCTATTTGTTTGATTGGTTTTTTCTTGTTGAACAATTTATTCTGCATCTATTGTCATTTTACCTCCGACAAATGGTTCATATTTTGTTGCTGCTTATGGTGAAAAGACTAGGACAGACATAAAGATCTGGTAGTAAGAGGGTAATAAGATAAAGGCTTTAAATACATCATCTTTAACAAATGGCATCAAAAAATCTGGTTTTGCCCGGCGGCCCAGAAAATCTTCACAGATAGGAAGCAAGTCATGGAATCCTCTTGTGATTACAGATGAATAAATAAGTTTATTTAACAAATTGTGCTGTCAGTAGTCCCCATTAACCCCAGACAGAATTTGGCCTCATATTTAAAGATTTTATGTAAACCAGACAAAATTATTCAAAGTTTTGTCATTTTCATCAAAGTTAAATTCTGGTTTAATATTTCATTATAATTTGTCATATAGATTTCCTACTACATGTTGCATGATCTCTGAAAACAAACAGAAAAAAAGTAAAAAGTTGGGATTTTAAAAGTGACATTTATATTTTGAATGCACTCCTGTGGTTAAATATATGTTTGGCTGATTTTTAAAAAATGGCATATCTCCTGAAAGAATATAACTGAAAGGATATTGAATCATGTTCTGTGACTGGAAAGTGCCCATTTCTGGGCAATAAACTTTTTCCCTCTTATAATTCTTTATTTTATGCTTTATCTTTGTCTTTAAAAAAATCCTCAACAATATTTAAAGTTATATATTTTAAACATTCACAGCAACGTTCTTTTTGTTGGGAAGAATTGCACCTTTGTGTGAATTTGTCTTTACTAATGTTATACCTTCCATATAATGGAGTTCTTCAGAGTATTCAAATCCAAAGCTGTTGCAATGGGTTCAAAGCCTTATTTTCAGAAAACTGAAAATAAAACAAGTTAGTAGGGACACAGAGAGAGAGAAGGCAAAAAGATTTTGTAATGCTTATGACAAATAAAATCTCTATTTAAAAAGGTTTTTCTTATGCTGATTCAAATTACTAATGGCTCATTCAAAAAATATTTCAGTACATTCATGCCTTTGACCTTCACTGGTCATACCGAATGATTTGCAGAAACCAGCTCTCAGTCCACTCTTCTATGTCTGTTGTGATGACTTGTCTACTCAGAAGACACCATGAAAAATGTATGACATATTAACATACTCCTGTCAATACAGAAATACATGAAGTCTTTAGAATAACATCTCTTCCCTCTTACTTTTGAGGATGCTTACCACCTCAGCTAATGTAGCCATCGAATATTTTTCGCATTCTACATTAGGGTAAGTGGATGAAAAGCATTGTATTTTTGAGAAAGTGATTAATTCTGAATGCCAGCATAATAAAGGTTTCAGAAATTCTGTGATGGACCCAGAGACACCAAGCACTCATTACAGAATAAAGCTTCTGTTCAAGGGGGAGATACCACAGACACATATATATATATCACAGAATCACAGAATCAATTGGGTTGGAAAAGACCTCCGAGATCATCGAGTCCAACCCTTGGTCCAACTCCAGTCCATTTACCAGATCATGGCACTCAGCGCCACGTCCAATCTGCATTTAAAAATCTCTAGGGATGGTGAATCCACCACCTCTCTGGGCAGCCCATTCCAATGCCTGATTACTCTCTCTAGAAAGAATTTTTTTCTGATATCCAACTTAAATTTCCCCTGGCAGAGCTTAAGCCCGTGTCTCCTTGTCCTATTGCTGACTGCCTGGGAGAAGAGACCAACCCCCACCTGGCTAGAACTTCCCTTCAGGTAGTTCTAGGCAGTGATGAGGTCACCTCTGAGCCTCCTCTTCTCCAGGCTAAACAACCCCAGCGCCCTCAGCCTCTACATAGGACTTATGCTCCAGTTCCTTCACCAGCCTTGTTGCTCTTCTCTGGACCCACTCCAGCACCTCAATATCTTTCCTGAACTGAGGGGCCCAGAACTGAACACAGTACTCAAGGTGTGGCCTCACCAATGCAGAGTACAGGGGAAGGATCAATGACCTGGTCCTGCTGGCCACGCTATTTTTGATACAGGACAGGATCCCATTGGCCTTCTTGGCCACCTGGGCACACTGTTGGGTCATGTTGAGCTTTCTGTCAATTAGTACCCCAAGGTCCCTTCTGCCTGGCTGCTCTCCAGCCACTCTGTCCCCAGCTTTACATATTCAAGTAGTACACAGCTTTACATATTCAAGTAGTTCCCAAAATTGATTGATCCAGGTGTGTTTAGCTAAGACTGGAAAACATAGCATAGACTATGCCTCTGGAGAAAATTTTCCCAGAGATGGAATCCTGAACTATCCCAAATTTCTGGAAGATACTGCTTTATTATTCCGGTCTTCCTGGGATTTCTGAAAGGAATGACTAACTTCTCCAGGAAAAACAAATGAACAAACAAACAAACAACACAACCACCTCCTCTAAACCAAAAAACAAAAACACCCACCTATAGAAAAATACTTAAAAATACATTTTCAAAGGTCCAATGTTAATGATCATCATTAATTTCCATCTCATCTGTTGTTTCAGAATATGAAACAATTAGATCTCTTGGAGGTCTTTCAATTGAATCCTAAAAAGGAGTGTGGGATTTTTAAAATTTTATGTAAACCTGAAATAATTTCCTTTCATTTGATTTCACTCCAAAACAGTGCTACTACAGTCAGAACTTTAAATACAGGGTGATAAATGAGAGTACCTTAGAGTCTGTTTGGTGTTTCCTTACACTGCTGCATTAGAGAAGTTGCTCTTTATAAGCAGCTGAGTTTATGACGCTGTAAGGACATTTGCTTCCTTTTGTTTTTTAATTATGAAAGAAATAAATGAATCTGTAATGCAAATTGTCAGCATCCTATTTCTAGAACACATCAATTTTCTATAACACCTTGGAATAACAATGCTTCTTATTTTCCCCCACTGCTGTTAAAAAGTCCATTCATTTGGGCTGGCATAAGCCTTTATTATATTTCTCCCCTCATCTATCCTTCAGTTAATAAAACCATAGGTGGTAATCCACAGTGTTTGTGTCCCGTTTCTGTGTACAATATGTGTGTAACTGCAGTGGTGCAGGGAATAGTCAATGGACATTAACTATGTTAAACAAGAAGCATTGTATCCACAAGCATGAATCACAGATTCCCACAGAAGTTCTCTAAATCAAGTGTTGAGTAGATTTTTGTCTTCCTTGCTATTTTGTTATCTCTGTTGTAAGACCTTTGGGGTTTTTTTGGCAGTTCTGAACAGATATTGTGATAGACACCATGGTAAACAGCTCTCTTATTGTATTTTGTACTAGGATATTGAACATTTTCCTGAGCAAAGTGCAATGTGATGCCAAGTATTTCCATCCCCTGCAGCTTCTTACAAAGGGAACCAGTCCACAGCTTGCTAATAGAGATGGAGGAGCTCTTCCTTGTAAGCTCTCAAAATAATCCATTTTAAAAGACTGTTTCAGCATAATAAATGCTTGGTGACTTGAAATCCCAGTGGATTTTTAAGAAACAAATACTGTACTGTATATGCCGAATCTGTACAATTTGAGCTCTGCACTTGAAGTACTGTAGACCTGTCCTTGCACTGATAATAACAGTCTTTTCAGGAACAAAAGAAATAATCTATAGTTACAAATAAGAATCTGAAATTAGCTGTGATTTAGTATTTCTTTATACATAGCATTCTTTTTACTTTTGTTATAACTGGATTTATCAAACATATGCATTCCATTGATGTAGATGTATGATGCACAACAGAGGAAAAAGAAACATGAATTAAAGAAGTGTTGTGTTTGTATCAAACTTATGCTGTTTAAGTATTGAAACTGTAGTTGAAGTTTAATGGCTCTGTGTGCAGCTCTGATTTTTTTTTCCTCTCTCTTTGTTAGGTTAATTCAGCTTCAATAACAAGTCTTTTCTGTCCTGCTACCAAATACCTCCAAATGTACAGCAAGAGAAACTGGCATTTCAAATTAAGGGAAACAGTGAACCAAAACAAGAACACAATAAAAGAAAGAGCAGGGTGATACATGTAAATGATGTACTCACTGGGAACTAACAGTGGTAGCTTGCAGTGAAGGGATTTAGCTCTCTGTTAATTCAACTGATAGGGAGACAGGCATATTTGGGAAGAGTCTTGGCCAGGTTCCTTAAGCTCACAAAAGCTTTAGTGGTTACATCATCATGGGGGGAGGTGTGTGTGTGGGAATTTGGGATTTTTTAAAAATCTTGTTACTGTAGATAGTCTGGTAAAAAGAGAGCTCTGAAATATTTATATGATGGAGATACTCTCTTCATTGAAATTAATCTTAACAATGATCTATTAGTTGAAGACACTTGAAGTATTTTCATTTTAGCAGAATAAGGGGTAAAACTATCTTTTTATAATTCTGCTACCAGTGGTCTGGTACAGTTCCTTTAGCAGTCCAGCAACAGAGATTTAGGGTACAAAGTCTAATCAAGGGGGAGTGCATTTATTGGCCTGCTAACTGCATATGAGTTTCTTCTACATAGTAACTGCTTATGGTACCATACTGGAGAGGGATTAAGATGTTTTATATTCTGTGTGTGCATTAGGATGTGTTTTACCTAATCTTGTTTAGCCACCATGCAGACAGCTTTGAGAATTTTTTTTTAACCCAGCATCCTTTAAACCTGAAGATCTTTGGAAAGGGAAGGTATTTCCATTTCTTTCGTTTGCTTTTCAAAAGTGCAGAGCTTGGCCTTTATCTTGAGGAGCAAAGAGGCAAAGAGGAAAATACTAAGCATAGTGCTCCTGCCTACAGGCTTGGTACTTGTTAAATGTTTAAGGCAATTAAATGTAGGTGGGAAAGACTGAACGGCTCTCAGAAATTTGTCTTCATTTTTTTGTATGAAAACAAAATAATATGATCTCAAGTTCTTTGATGCCAATTGAATAAAATATAGGTCTACATATCCAATGTCCTCTAAATTATAGCAGATGTTCATTGATTTGTCTTCAAACAGCCACATCTGACTTCTTTTTCAAAGCAGTGTCTTGGTGTTGAAGGACTGAATGCAGTGATTTGCTTAGGGTTTTTTTGTTGTTGTTTTTTGTTTGTTTGTTTGTTTGTTTGTTTGTTTTAACTAGGTACCGTGTGCATGCAGAGGTAGGACACAGAAGGGAGAAAGCAAAATGATCACCTGAAATGGTGGGATTATTTTTGAAAAAGGAAATCTGTTGCCAGTGTCTGAGATATTTTGAAAATCTTCAAATGCACTACCGCTATTTGAGCAAGGGAAAATGGCAAGCATGCCCAAAGGGTTTGCAGGGATTGAGCCATACCAAGGTTATGAGTTAGAGAACTTGAAAGTTTGGAAGGATGCTAGATGGCTACAGATGCACTAAGAAAGACAATATGATTATTAGAAAGCAAATTGTTAACTAGGGTGTTTCTTGTCTCTACTAGGTTGATATTACCCCAGTAGCATTTTTTTTATTCTCATAGTAGATTTTCACAATTTTAATACTTCTTTGAGACCTGGTTCTGCACTTTTGTTACCTTCCTGTCCCTCACTAAATGTGTTGCCCATCTTTGTCTGTGAGACATGCACCTATAGGCATGTGATTCCATAAATTCATAATGAGAATAACAGTATTTTTAATTACAGTGTGTAATGGCTACAGGCAAGTGACCAGGGCTCTAGGTGAAAGACTGAGCCACTAGCTGATTATTCCTTGATCTGAGGTTATGTAGACAGTCTAATAAAAACTGCCAGAATAAGAAGATACTGGACATGACAGATTATAATGTTAAAAGAAAAGATAATTTACAGGTCTGGATTTCATGATTTATAGGTACTTAAGTGAGAAATGGCCAATGTTTCAATCTGCTTAAATATTGCAGAAAGAACTCTGGTTCCAAATATTTTCCCCAACAAAATTAAAATGCAAACACTTATCTATTAATTTCAAAACCTGAGTTATTATTTATTAATCTACTAATTGCTAAGAAATGCAGAGAGAGAGAAAGGAAATAAGAACAGTTAAAAAACCGCTAAGATTTTTTTTTAGAAGCAAAGAAAAAAGCATACCACCAAACTAGTTTTCTGACAAGTTTGCATGTGTGTGTGTGTGTGTGTGTGTGTGTGTGAGAGAGAGAGAGAGAGAGAGAGAGAGGGAGAGAGAGAAAGCAGTTTTTACCCTTGGTTCTTTCGATGTTGTCTTTGCTACTGTAGGAAGAGGTTGGGAATGCAGCTTTTGAAATGCAGATGTGATGCTCAGTTTCTGCTGCTGATCTTGGCTCTCGTCTCTGCTGCTCAGGCTGAGCAGTCACGGCAGTCACCCAGTTGCAGGGAAGGGGCAGGGACAGGAGGTTTCACAAGTCACATGTGGAACACGGGTAGTCCCCCCCATTGCATGTGGCATGGCAGATCCCAGTTTTCTTCAGGCTGGCAGATCTCAGTCTCCAGTAGCAGGCAGGCAAGCAGCATGGTTGGCAAAGAAGGAAGAAGACAGTGTGGTGAGGTGAAAGGCAGGGTGGAGATAGGAGAGTGGTTCTCTCTCTCTCTTTTCTCCACACGCACCTTACCTGATTTCCAAGGTGGGTTTTTTTCAGAGCTTTTATAGAGTCCAAGAAAGCTGAAATGTTCCTTTTCACATGTAGCTCACAAATTTCATAAAAACAGGGTATAGTTTTAGCTAAGTTGTTACAATATCAGGATGCTTTGGTGCTGACAAACTCTGTATCTATGTTGGTAGCAGGCAGGATGTTTGTCTGCGTGCATTCTTTGGCTGAATTTGCTGATATGGCAGCAAGGATCTTGCAGGATGTGTCTGGCTAGATGTTTTGTGAAAGTTTTCTGGTGAAACTGCTGATAGAAAGTCTCTTCAATAGGATGTTTTTGACAGAGGAACAATGGAGGAATATTAGTGACTACATTTCTATGTTACCTGATCGTCACACGCAAAGCCAAAGAAAACCAAACTAGATTACTGGGGACTTTCTAGGTAGTAGAACCTTTCAAGGCCAACACGCCAACGGTAGGTATCAGCCCCACATAAGGCAAAGATCACCTAGGTAACAGTATCAAAAATTTGTGAAGGTATGTAGCAAAACTGGAATCAACAGGGAAAAGACAGTTAAGGATTGGTTGTTTGCAGATGAGGCGTAGAAAGGGACGTTGAACAGAGGTGAAGAGGAAGACCATGAAATAGAAAATTAAAAGGATAAATAAAGCACTTGGTAAGTTTCATTGACTCACATTCAAGGTAGCTTGTCAGAAAATGTACTCTCTGGGGAATGTGTATATACTGAAATACAAAAATAACAGCTGTCCACAACTTGTTATCAATGAGTCTTTCAATTTTAGCTGAATCTTAAATTCAAGTTGCAAAAGTGACTGAAAGACCTGAAAAGTGAAAGTCTTGAAGTTTGTAACTTCTCATAGATTTTGTTCCTGTCTTAGATGCAGAAGCCCAGCTCTAGTTTGAATAAGGTTTATTTCATCTAAGAGAATACAGATAAAATTGTTTACTAAACTGCTGGCTTATTTCAAGGAAGTTCTCTCACTATGAAGTCAGTCACCTCTACCTTTTATGTAAACACTGGAAAATATAAACGTTAGATCAATTCAAGAGCCAAAAATCTATTTAACAGAAAATCAGTAAAATCCCAGATAAATGAAATCTGAAATGATGCCACGCAGTTACAGTAGGAAAGTAACAACATGCTAGTAAAACTGTGAAAAACCTCTTGAAGGGAAAAACAACCTGAGTGGAGAGGAAAACCCACAAGCAAGATTAATAAGGTAGTAGAAGAGAAAGACTACAAGAAGTTCTTCAGTTTCAGAAACAAGGACATAATAAAAAAGAAAGAGTATTTTGGGGCTGAAAATCACTGACAAGAACAGTAAATCCAAATCTACAGCATAACATCAGTCATGTTCTAAATTGATTCTCATAATGGATTTAAGCTGCCTTTTTTTTTTTTTTTTGAGTTAAAAGACAGACTTTCATGCTAGTTCTGGGTTGTCAAACACTGAAATAAATTCTCATGAGGGATTGTGGCATATTTTTCATTCAAGACATTGAAAACCCAGCTGGACAAGGTTCCCAGCAAACTGCTCATGCTCACCCTGAGTGAGTTGGTGGGTTGGACTGTAAGGTCTCAAGAGGTACCTTCCACTCTCAATAATTCTTTGGTTATTTTTTTATTTTTTGTCCTCATTACTCCTGCCATTCCAGAACAGTACCAACTCAGATGAGTTGATGGTTGTGTCTCAAATTATGCTGAAGTATCTGCTTTTTTCTGAATTGTGTTAATAGAGGGCAAGGCAAGAACATCCCTCACTGGATCTGTTTTGATATGTTAACAAACTAAGCTCTTGTAACTTCCTGTCATGCAACATGTACAGCACTAGCTTAATTGTTTGTGCATCTCTTCTCACTTTTAATTCCTCTTTCCTACAAATAATATGAAGTACACTAGCTCAGTGATGCAATGAGGCTGCAAATTGTGGGTCAGCTGCCAATGATGCCAAAGCTAGAACTCTCTCCATTAAAAAGTTTTGTTCAAAAAGTAATGATGAAAGGATGATTACAGCTCTTAAGAAAAGAAACTCTTTGAACACCTATTTTCCTGATACAAACCAATAATGTTCTCTTCCTAGAAGACCAAACCAGTCTCAGAAATATGTAATGATAATTACAACAAAGGATGTCAGACAAAATAGTCAATAATTCACAGAATATAAAACTATGCAATGACTAAGTATGAAAAAGATCAAAATGATTGTCACTGTACAATATTGCAAACACACTCATAAGACAGAATATTCCTGAACGAAGACAAAAGCAGGAGAATTTGAACCCAACAAGTATGAAGGAGAAAAGATGGTGCAAAAGACCAGAGAAAATAGCCTTAAGATGAGTTAAGGGAGATTCAGATTAGATTAGGGAAAAAGTCTTATTCAAGTTGTCAGACATTGAAAGAAGTTGCCCAGGGAGGTTGTGGAGACACCAACCCTGAAGGTGTTTGAACAGGCATTTGGATCTGGCCCTGGGTGATATGGTTTAGTGGTTTTAGGGGTTACAGTGGTAGTTGTAGGCTGATGGTTGGACTGGGTGGAACTCTTTTCCAACCTTGAAGATTCTATGATTCCATGAAAGTTTTTGCAAACTTATTTTATGATTCTGTTTAGCATCATTTCCTCAATAGTCAGAAGTGGGCTGTAGAAAATTCTTTTGTTATACATTGAGGGAAAATTAAGTAGGGAATAAGAACTGTAAGAAGTAATTAACACAAAAGTTTTCATCTATTTGACCTTTATTTTTGTAAAGTCCTATATGCATTTAAACTACACCAACCAACTCCCAGCCACACTCCCTCTCCTGCAAGTTTCAAGGATTTAACCTGATAGAAAAAAAGTAAGTTGAAATGTCCAGGAGAGAGAAATACAAAGTACAGAAGACAAGGGAAAACACTGACTGAAAGCACTGGATTACATACAGTGTGCTGAGAAACTTTCTTTCAACATCTATATCTCAAATATGAAGCAGTCTTCAGGGACATCTACACAGAGATGAGGAGATTGTAGCTAAGCTTGCCTTGTGCAGCAATCAGCTTTTCTTTTCTTCTTGTGCTGTCCTAAGATGTTGATACCAAAGGGCTAAACTATTAAGGAAAAAGGAATGTAGACAGGTTGTTGCCCTGCAGAGAGAAAGGAAATACAGAGCACAGGTTCTGCCTGACACATATGTAAGAAAGCTGGGGTCCTGGCAGGCAAGTATACAATACAGAATGTGACTTTTTAATTCTGCATTTTTGAAAATTGATTTGTCAGGGACATATTGTGGCTTCCACTGTAGCTTGTAGTATCCTGATGAAGAAAGAAAGGAGGTGAAAGTACAGTGTCTGTCTTTCTTGCCTGCTTACACAGAAGGAAGAGTGCAGATAAAGGAATCTGTTGTATTTCCATAAAGATACAAAATAATAAATAGGCTTTTTCAGCACTTTAAGTCTCTGAATCTCCACAGGTCGGCTTGGGAGAACTAAAATGGTAATGTTAGTGTGAGTAATACTATTAAATTTATATACAGTGAAATGGAAATCACCTTTCTTCCTGCTGTAAAAACAGTCCTTCCCTGGACCAGCACAAATTTTTATTTTAGTAGGACAGCAGAAATACATTTAATATAAAAAAATGTCCAAGAATCATGAGATTAAGAGAATATTTAGAAGAGAGTTAGGAAAATATATAAATCTGAGACTATTTCTCCCTCCTTAATCTATTTGAAGAATTGTGAATAGTCCAACAAAAAAGCCAAGTTTCTTTACATCAAAACCAATTGAGGACATTTTGGCTACCCTAAAGCTACTCAGTTGAATGACATATTCTGGCAGTGGTAGAAACAGAGATTTAGCTTGTATAGATTGGCTTTGATTCATCTGAAATTGCAGGACATAATTGTATATTTAAATCTACTCATTTCCCCTCAGTCACAAGTGTGTTGAGAACCAGACTTTAGAAATTGTTGTGCTACAAACACTCTGGACTAGTGGGTCTGTCTGACATCTTCCAATGATGCATTCATCGGAGAAATATAATTATACACTTATGGTGATGAAAATAACATTAGCACTTGTCTCGAATAGGATAAAACTCTGAAGGATATTATTCTTACAGACCTGTATGAGGTCCCTCAGTGAATTGCTGTCAAAATATGTGAAACAATATAAAGAACATAGTAATGTTACTAGAATTGCCATAAGTCCTTTCCATAATAGCTGTTCATTATTCAATTACAATTTAGCCTTTCAAGTACTCACCAATTTAAAGAGAAAAATAAGATGTGCTCCAGGACCTTGAGTGGCCAACTGCACTTCAATGGTTTGAGCTACTTCTTGGAGATGATGAAATCAAGTTTTAGCTATACTGGAAAAATAGTTAAATTTGGTTGCTGCAGAAGAAGTTCTTCATTATCATGTACATACGGTATACACGTTAATATATATAGCTATCATAACTTATCATTCTTTAGTTACTGTAAGTCCAGTTCAGCATCAGCTCACATAATATGCCACACAGAAACATGTGGAGTATGGTTTTTTAATCCATCTTTAAAAGCTACAAAAATATTATTTTCAGATTATTATCTAAATTAATAATAAGAAAATTGAGAATATTTTCTCAAGAAAACAGTAAGTAGTAGAGTTTTAGTGGATTGCACTTACATCCTCTTTCTGCAGTCAGTGGTTTGTGGAAGATCTGCTGCACCTCTGTGAAGGTCTAGAAATTCAAATAAGATCAAGTAGATAATTATGGCAAGGGCTGTAAACAATGTATCAGAAGAAAAGCTGCTATAAACTAAAATAATGGTTTACTATTTTTCTGGCATCTCCTTCCAAAAAGTTTATCTAAATGTATGTAACTCTAATATAATTCCAGTTTCTGAATTTATTATTATGAACAGCAGCCAAGATGAGGTCTGGGGACCAGAAATAGGATGAAACTAATACACAGTGTCACTCTGTTATCTAAAAGCTGATTAAATTCTCCTGTCTTTTGGAAGAAGATGTTACACTGAGTGATACACTGTTAGTTGGTACAACAACAACTGGCAGTATCCTGGAAAAAGAAGGTGCATTTTCAGGTATAAAAGTCCAAGACAGCCCAGACTTGCACTTAAAACCACAAAGACTTTCAGTCTTTCTCCTGTGCAATGCTGGCTGTCTTGCACTGCATGCTGTGAAGGTGAGAGAGGGAGAGGGAGAGGGAGAGGAGATTTGAGGAGAGGAGATTTGAGGAGAGGAGAGGAGAGGAGATTTGAGGAGAGGAGAGGAGATTTGAGGAGAGGAGATTTGAGGAGAGGAGAGGAGAGGAGATTTGAGGAGAGGAGAGGAGATTTGAGGAGAGGAGATTTGAGGAGAGGAGAGGAGATTTGAGGAGAGGAGATGAGAGGAGATGAGAGGAGAGGAGAGGAGAGGAGAGGAGAGGAGAGGAGAGGAGAGGAGAGGAGAGGAGAGGAGAGGAGAGGAGAGGAGAGGAGAGGAGAGGAGAGGAGAGGAGAGGAGAGGAGAGGAGAGGAGAGGAGAGGAGAGGAGAGGAGAGGAGGGGAGAGGAGAGGAGGGGAGAGGAGGGGAGGGGAGGGGGAAGGGAGGGGGAAGGGAGGGGGAAGGGAGAGGAGGGGAGGGGGAAGGGAGAGGAGGGGAGGGGGAAGGGAGGGGGAAGGGAGAGGAGGGGAGGGGGAAGGGAGAGGAGGGGAGGGGGAAGGGAGGGGGAAGGGAGAGGAGGGGAAGGGAGGGGGAAGGGAGAGGAGGGGAAGGGAGGGGGAAGGGAGGGGAGGGGAGGAGAGGATAGGGGAGGGGAGTGGCTGGGAGGGGAGGGGAGGAGAGGAGAGGAGAAATTTCTCCTACACTGCACCTACAATGATTGCCTAGTCCAGCTGACTGACCAATTCAAGGCTGACCAAGTTAAAGCATGTTGTTATGGGCATTGCCCAAATGCCTGTTACACAATGACAGGCTTGAGCCTGCTCCAGTATTTGATCACCTTCTTTGTAAAGAAGTGCTTCCCAATGTCCTGCCTAAACCTGTCCTGGTGCAGCTTTGAACCATCCCCACATGTCCTATTACTGCATACAGGGAATAATCAGTAAAAGAGATGATATCCTACTTTTCAAGAAAAGAAACTGAATATAGATACATCACTGTATATACAGAACACATTGAATCCCCTTAGAATATTTTATTTCAAAACTTTGAGTGGAACATACGGTGGTATGTAGTAACAGTAATAGATCTTTCCATCCTGCACTGACTGCATTATTAGCTTGAAACCCATCTAATATGAGTTTGAAAGCTTCTCCTTCAGAGCTGGAGTGTCTATGGAGGTAGGTGGTCGATGGATTATGGTTGCCAGAGTTGACATTTCTTTTAGTTATTTTAAGATCAGTAATGATCTGCAGTTGATGGAATAACTCAGTGGAAAAGATTTTTATTGTCCTGAATGTATTGTTAGACTAGTTATCTTTGGGGTCTTTTTTTTTTTTATTTTTATTTTCAGATATATGAATAACAGGAAAGTTTATTTCACATTTGTGCCAGTCTTGGCAGAGCAGTATTAACATTTCTTTTTGGGTATCAGCAGACAGTAGTTCCTTTAGTTTAATTCTTTTGGACACCAGCAGGACTCAGATATACATGCACAATTAATGTTATATGGAGGAGCTAACTTCTAGAGCCTGAATTTCTTTGGATTCCCTTACAAATAATTCTGAGTTAATATTAAATAACACTGAATGAGAGCAGGATACTAACAAGGCTTTCCACAAATTTTGTCATCCTGGATAGAACTTGCTGAAAGCTTTACATCATCTCAAGGCTTCAGGTAAGCTTGCATCATGCAAACTGTAATTGTTAGAAAAATATTCAAATCCTCACGTGGTTACTCAGTTTTATTTTAGTGCTTCCTCAGGCATAGCTCCATAGCCTGCTGTCCTGGTTTCAGCTGGGATAGAGTTAGTTTTCTTCCTAGTAGCTGGTGATACAGAGCCGTGTTTTTGCATTTATTATGAGAGTGATGTTAATAATACACTGGTTGTTGCTCAGCAGTGCTTACCCCAAGTCAAGGACTTTTCAGTGTCCAATACTCTACCAGTGAAGAGATTCACAAAAAGCTGGCCAGGACAGTTGACCCAAAATGGGCAAAGGGATATTCTGTACCATAGAACATCATGCCCTGTATATAAACTGGGGGAAGCTGTCCTGAATGAGCTAATTGTTGCTTGGAGATGAGCTAATCATCAGTCAGCAGGTGGTGACCAACTCTATTGTGTATGGTCTCTTTTTTGTTTCATATCTCTCTCCCTCTCCTTTTTTTTTAATTTATCACTAATATTATATTTTAATTTGTTTCAATTATTAAATTGTTCTTATCTCAACCCACAAATTTTACTTTTTTCCTGATTCTCCTTCCCGTCTCACTGAGGGCAGGGAGTGAGGAAGCAACTGTAGAGTACTTAGTTGCCAGCTGAGGTTAAACCACAACACCTGCACACAGAAATTAAATCAATGGGAAAACTGCAGCTGAGATTTGCAGGACTCTGAGGACATAGCACACGTTAAAGGACAAATCTGGGACACTGTTGTGTTTTACCTTCTGATGCACTGTATCATTTCAACCCACTATCAAAATGCTATAATTACATGTCAGCATGCTATGCCAGAGAGTGAGATATAATTATGCTGACCCATCTCTAGCTAAGTTTAGTCTTCTCAGTTGTCTGCAGCCCTTGCTGCTTCAGTAGACAAGGTTACTCCAGTGATATTAGATCACTTGAAACAGGTAGCAGCCACCTAGAATTTCTAAGACTAGAACAAATTTATTACCAATGAACTACTGGATGCATAAATTTTCCTTTTTTTTTTTTTTTTTTTTTTAAATAAGTCACTTAGCCAAGGCTAGGTTTTGGGGAATAGATAGGATCAGTCTCTATTTGGGAAGACATCTTTTGAGACACAGTTTTCGTCTTTGTAGGGTCATAGCAGGAGGCCTGTACAGAATTTTATGGTAAACTATTGAAATGGAGTCTGAAGTCTTTCTGTGTACAACTTCACCAGAGCACTGTGTACTGTGGTTGATAAAAAAGAAAAGATCAATTCAGGTACACTGACTCTCCTACTTCTTAAATAGCTTCTGTATAAAGCAGCAAAAGACCAGACTATATATTCCATAAATAAAAGGTGTCCCATTACTTTGTTTTCTGACAGTTTTTGATTATTTCAGGCTTGCAGTTGTCGATAATATAGGACAAACCATAGTGCAAGCTAGTAAGCTTTCTGAGCTGAAACTGGGATCCAGAGACCAAGTCTAGACTGCTCATCAGGGAAGAGCTTTTTATGCTGGATTCTTTTTTTCTTTCCCTTGCCTTGCCTTGCCTTGCCTTGCATTCCTTTCCCTTCCCTAACCTTTCCTTCCTTAACCTTCCCTAACCTTCCCAAACCTTCCCAAATCTTTCCTTCCCAAACTTCCCTTCCCTAACCTTCCCAAAGCAAACCTTCTCAAACCTTCTCTACTTCCCTTCCCTTCTTCCTTTCTGTTTCTCAAAGGAGCAAGAAGCAAGTCCTTGAAGTGCATATATCACAGTGTATTCAGTTGTTTCACAACACAAAAGACAAGTGAATTACTGTAGCAAAAGACAGTTTGGATTTGAAATTATTTAATAAGAAGATATGTTTTCAGTTAATATGATTATATATTTTAAACAATTTAACATAGCATAATTAAAATATTATATATCCAGGTTTTGTTCTGATAAATACAACTATAAATAAATAATAAAATGTAATACATATTTTTAAATTTTTCTAGATCAATTGTATCTAAATAGAAATACTCTCTGATGTAAATCTGGGTAACTCCATTAAATGCTTTTACCTTCACAGAAACATTGCATAGGGAGTGAGGGTTTAGAGTCCACATTTGTGTCTGCAACTCAGGTCTGTAGCTCGTGCACCTGTAAGGGTGGATTCAGAGCTTCAAAGACCTTATGGCCTAAGTCATGCACATGGACAAAGAAAGATGATGGCACTGTATTTTTCTAATAGGCCACCTCTGTCTTGCGCTCTGCTCACATCCTGAAAGCTCAGCAAGTCCTTAAATTCCTTGTTTAATTGAGGGCTCTGTACCATATGCTCGTGAGTCAGTTTCACTCAAAAAACTGACCAATATTATCAAAATGATAAATGGCTGGAAAGCACTCAAGGAAGATAATTTATCTTTTTAGTTGCTAAGAGGAGCCTTTTCAGAAGATACATCTCCAAGGCATACATCTGCATTTTGAAAGTTATGCCTATTTTTGTTGAGTCTTTTTTTGCTATTTACTCCACTGTTTTTTATAAATTTTATGTAACTAAGTCAAAAAGGAGAGTCCCATCATGACATGACAGGATCAGAAACATATTTAGTTCCATAAACAGTATATATGAACTTTAAAATATTATATTTCATGATTGCAGTAAGAAGATGAGATGTTTTGAAGACCTTGCAAGTGAAGATTCTGAGCAAACTGAATTTAAAACTGAAACATAAAATGTTCAAGAAAAATAATTCAAACAATTTTCAAAATTTCATTGTTGCAATTAGGCATAATAGCAGATTTTTGTGTAGATGTTAATTTATGCTCACAACACCAAGTATGGCTTTTTCTCTTTTATCCCTTCATACATTGTTTCACTTAAGTTAAATAACTCTAATTATATTTAATAATATTTTGTTGTATAAGAAAAAGTTCATGACCTATATAACAATCAAATTAATATTTTAACTTTTCAAATTAATATTTTAACTTTTCTTTGAGTTCTAGAATAAGTTTCTTTTATTTTGATCAGATTTACTGAACATTGTACAATGACAGTAACACCCCAAAAGTATGCAAACCTTCTTCCCCAGAGATACATGGAACTGGGGAAATAAAAGGTAATTAAATCAACATGGAATTTGACATATAACAGGATTAACTGTTTTAAAAACAAACCAAGTACAAATAAATATGAAACTCTTTATCTCTTCCTTTTCATATTAGCCAAACCTTTCTTCATAATAAACTTTGTTTGTATGAGGCACACTATGCAAATTCCCATGCTCTCCAGAACCACTGGAGAGAACTGTGGCTTTCTTTCCATAAACAATTATCAGGCTTTTTATCTTGTGACATTTGTCTCTTATTCTTTCTGTCTTTTATACAGTGCTGAACCCTCTAGAAGTCTTTTCTTGTACTAGAACAAGTATCTTGTATGACTAGGACCTGAACTATGAGATTTAGCCAGTTGTTGGTGTAGAGGGAGAAGGGGAAGAGGCAGGTAATTACAGTAAGCAAGTCAGTTACTTGATTCTGAGAACAGCAAACTCTGTTTTCTGCCATTGTATATTTCACCTACTTATTCAAACATATCAAGAGATAATCCAAACAATCTGAACTAATCAGGAGTATGTACACAATCTTCTTAAAAATATTGTTATTGCCCCAAGCACATTTGAATTAGGTGGCCAAAATGGAGGCAACACTTTTTTAAAACCTTATAGTAAAGAAAAAAAAAAAAGCAAAATCCTGTAAATCTGCTTTTGTGATAGTCATGTAAGGTGTTGCAAAAAAAATTATGCAACCTTTATATAGAATCATAGAATGAACTGGGTTTGGAAGAGACCTCCAAGATCAAGTCCAACCCTTGCTTCAACACCACTCTGATTACTAGACCATTACACTAAGTGCCACATCCAGTCTCATCTTAAAAACCTCCAGGGATGGAGAATCCAACACCTCTTTGGGCAGGCCATTCCAATGCCTGATTACTGTCTCTGCAAAGAATTTCTTTCTAATATCCAACCTAAACCTCCCCTGTCAGGGTTTAACCCTGTGTTGTCTTATTCTACTGTTGGTTGCCTGGGAGAAGAGACCAATCCCCACCTGACTACAATCTCCTTTCAAATAGTTGTAGAGAATTATGAGATCCCCCCTGAGCCTCCTCTTCTCCAGGCTGAGCAACCCCAGCTCCCTCAGCCTCTCTTCATAGACTTGTGCTCAAGTCCCCTCACCAGCCTCATTGCTCTTCTCTGAACCCACTCCAGCACCTCAATATCTTTCCTGAACTGAGGGACCCAGAACTGAACACAATACTCAAGGTGTGGCCTCACCAGTCCTGAGTACATCCTGCTGGCCACAGTATTCTTGATACAGACCAAGATCTCGCTGGCCTTCTTTGCCCCCTGGGTACACTGCTGGCTCATGTTTGGCCTATGATGTGGTCTTGCTGGCTTAGAGACATAGTAAAGATGTTAAAAACAGTTTTCAAGGTATAGATGATCATTCCTTTGTAAAACCTCAGCAGACATTTTGATTTGTCTTCTGACCATCACCATACAATGAAGGCACCCAAGGCTGCAGTCATTTTTTGAATGTAGACCAGGTTTCCACAGGAGCAATATGTTTGCACTCTGTTGGTTTTGCTATATATTTCCTTCCTTACTATGAATCAGTATTGCTTTCACAGGATTTTGCTTCAAAACACTCAGACACCATGTCTCTGGAGGACTTCCACTGATACTAGTGATGAAACCACTAAACGCTCACGTGGATCAGATCCTCACTAAAGAATACAGGTTTTGTTGCTGTTTGTAGACTCTATTGGAAAGGAACAATACATAATATTTTTTAAATGGACAAGTAAAGTAAGGTAAATGTTTGCCAATATGTCAGGATGTTGAAAAAAATAGCCATAGTTAATAGGTCTATTATTTAAAGTGTTTCATAGTACCAGGTCACTTACACTTGGCCTGATTTATGGTTTTCCTCAAAACATTCTCATTCATTTTGAGCTTTAGTATGCTCATAAGAATTACTTAAGATAACCTGCTTGATTGCTCCTGTAGCAGCTCTTGGCTTGATGTCTGCTTAGTTTCAGACTTTGTATTCAACAGGCTCTTTTGTTGCCCTAGCAGTATGACTCACGTACAGTACAAGGCAAATGCCAAGGTGCTGCCAGTCACAAGAAACTGATAGAAGTGGAAGTGAAGGATTTGATGGTTTCTTTTTCTGACCACAGGGTGTTGACGGAAAGAAACAAGGCAGGACAATCATGCTGCTTTCACATTTTACTCAAGTGCCAGGAGGCGGTTCTTTCACAGTCACTGCAATTGTTCCTGTTTTACATGGAAGCCTTAAGCCAGACATAATTAGACTTTTTTCTTGACAAATCATTTGTGCAAAGTCTTGACAGGTTGAAAACTGAAACGTTGTGCTGCATTCTTCAGGGTCTGAAACAGACAGGATTACAGAAAAATGAAAGCAAGTACTGTGAAAGCTATAACTTGCAGAAATATATGTCTAGCACGAGTACAAAGTCTATGTCATGTTTGATCAAAACAATTAGACAGAATATTGTCTCATGCTTTGCTGATGTTATACTACAGTATATTAGTAATATGTAAGGGCTGTATTTCAATAGATAAATTCTGTGCCAAACGAAAGGCAAGCAAACGCAACAAAAAAATATAATATGCACATATCTGCTATTACTGCAGAGTAAAGTAAGTGTGTGTTACATTTTGAGCTCATTTAACAACTGAAAGCTTCGCTTATTTAGATAAGCTATTTTACTGGAAAAAGAAGATTTCATGAAACTGTTATCATATAATGTCAGTACACTTGTGCAAATAATCACAAAATTATAGAATCATTTAGGTTGGAAAAAACCTTTAATGATTTGCTGCATCAAAGATATTAATTTTCTTCCTATGAAGGCTAGTATCATCACTAATATGACTTGCTCAGTGATGTTATGGTTAGCACAGATGTAAAAGATTTGAAGTATTTGAAAATATTTAATCACTGTAAAATGAATAAAACCCTCAAACATCTTAGTTTGCACTCTTGGTTGCAAATACCATGATTTTCCTGAAAATGGATAATTTTAGATAGGGTTTAACAGCAGATTGATAGTTATAAGAAATGCTTTTATGAAACATACTACAAGAAGCTCTTCCTATACATTAGAATGCAAATAATTGAACCAGTGTTTTTCATAATGCATCCTGAATGTCAGGTGAAACAGAATTACTGATTATTCCCGATAACATCTTTTCATGTTACTTCATAAAATGCAGCAATTTGTAATGAATTTTTTTTGGTAAGCTAATTCTAAAGCATTGTACAAGGTCTTTTCAACTAGCATTTTCCAAGTCATTATCAAGAACTCTGTGTAATATAAATGTGGGAAAAGTACATTCCACAGTCACAGATGATGTTTAAGCTTCTCTGTGGATGAAAAAAGTTCTCTTAGGTGTTGTCTAGTCTGTGTCATATTCTGCACAGTTAAAGAATAAAAGAATGCATCAGCTGCAGCTTTCAAATTGAGGTCAAATTTTGCAATTGCACCATGATATGGTTCTGTTGTACCATCATATGTATGTGCAAAAGGAAAACAATACCACCATAATAAAGTTGGAATGTTCAAATGAAAGTCCTCTACGTCTCCATGGTATATGTGCATTCAAAAGATCCCAAAGGAAATATTCTTGCAGAGGTAAAAATGCATGCAGAAATTCACAGTCCTACAGATCTTCACGATCTTTACTTTTTCACCAACTATGGTGAGAGGGAACTTCATGTCTTTCTCTTTTATGGCTTTACTTATCACACTTTATTAGTATTCATATTTTAGAACTACCTCAGGGATTGATATGATATCTTGTCCAATTTTTAGAGAGGGGTAACTTCTCTGTATCTCAGTTCATCTTTTGGTTGTCATGTTCTCTATCAGTTCACTTAGTGGTTACGGAATCATACTGAGTTTTACCTTCATACATTTTATCTCAAGTGACTCTGCCTTGCTCTGAGTAATCTACACTTCTTAAGTATAAACTGATCTAATTCTCAAAAGAGTATAATTAGCAAGAAAAATGAAGTTATAACACAAGAAAAATTATTTCTGCCACATATATTGTGTTTTTAACCCCTGCAACTATACAATGGTGACATTTTTGTTCATCAGGAACATGAGTTTTACCTTTGGCAACCTGAAAATCTATTCTTTTAATTGCATTTTTACTGTAATCCAAACTTCCTTAAGAGACAAAAAAAATTTTGCTATGTCTGTTTGACTAGAACATATGCTTACATCCTTGTAGCTCACTCAGGAGTGCTTTTCTGTGTGGTACAGAATGGATTACTTAGGTGTAGCAGAATGTAGTAATCAGTGAATTATTTGTGATAATATGTAATTTATTAAAGATTTACGTACAAACTCTGTGTTAAAGAGTGTTAGGATTATCTCTACTTTATTATTTTAAGCTGTACTTTTCACTTTGATTGCATGTAGTAAGTTTTCAACTTTAGAGGAGGCCTTTTTTTTTTTCATAATAAATCCCTCCTGTATTTTTCCTGTGAATGCTGCCTTCTTCTACTGTACTACATTCCTGAAGTTCAATCCTGTAGAGTTTCACTTCTCACTCCTCTTTCTGATGTTTGTTAGCATGGCTGTTCTTAAACATATTGAATTATGGAAACAATGAAAGCAAGGGTGCCTATAGGCAGCTCAGTCATGTGTGTCCATGTGAAAGTTGCCAGCACACTGCCTGGGGGAAAGAAACCTTTCTGCCTTGAGATACCAAGATATGCTGTCAGCATTTTCTAGGAGAAAATGTGTTTCTTTTTTAAGTGTGGGAATGAAAAGAATAAGAAAAAGATATTAATATTGAGCTCTGAGAATAACATGGGTGTGTGTTTATAGGCCAAGTCCCTGGTAAGTCATTAGATCTCTATCATTTGAGTCTGTGACAAATACTGTAGCTTTAAAATAACTGAGATATTTTTGTGTCTAATGATTGACATTGTGCCTCAGAGTGTCTGCCTACCTGGGGGAAGGTGTAAAGGTTGTGGAAATGGGCCCTGAAAGGAAAGATAAGAGTAAAATCAAAGTGGGACTAGTTGGGGTTGTAATTCATAGTCAAATATCGGTACATAAAGATTCACCAGCAATGATGCCTCCTTTCTGAAAGACTTTGAGTAAAAACGAATAAATACAATAAATTCTGCACTGAGATGTAGATGTTCGCTTGATAGTTCATAATAGTTATGATTTTCTTGCCAAAGTAGCAAAAGCTAAAACAAAACAGTTTGGATTAATAAAAAGATAATTACAAAGCTACAGAGGTCTTGATTAATATCATACACATCTGGCCACAGCCATCATTGGAGACAAAAACATTGTCACATTCCAGTAGGATCTAGTACCAACAACTGCTGCCACTCTTCTGCCGAGCAATGCACCCATGGATGCCTGGTTATGTGATTTTCTTTCCTTCACAGTCAGGGAATTCTGTGTGCCATGAAACTTCTCTGACATTAACCTGTTGGCCTTGTGCAACAACAATATAGCAAGAGGAATGACTTCCATTCCTTAGAAAGCTCCCTAAAATCTCATTTCTGTCATCTAACACAGCTCACTTTATGTTGCCTGAACTTTCATTAAAACTTAGCTGAGAAAAGTTGGCTTTCAGTGATATTCACTCATTGTATTATCTTTTATTTTTGTGATCCAAGTTCTAGAGAAAAACTTCTTTTAATGTAAAATGATGATATGTTAATAGAGAAGGCAGGAAACATACAGCAAGAGTGAAAAGGAGTAAAGGAAACTGTGTTGTTTGAAAAACAACCCAGAAAAGTGGCATACTTAAGCTTTCTGCTGCATGAAGATTCATCCAATTTTTCTCATATGTAAACATAGGAAAATAAAGACATAAATAGACAATAAATTTTCATTTCTATGACACAGTCACCAAAAAAGCAAATTTTCAAAACCAATGAGAACACCTTTGTAAATACAAACAAATATCCTCAAATGAATTGGGAAGAAATTTCCCAACAGGAAGAAATTTCTCTTGATAATAATGGATATGAGATTAAGCCCTAAGCAACAGATTGAAGAGGGCACTCCATGAAAAACAGAAGTATGAAACTCCATGTTTGACTGTTGGGAAAAATAGCTAGCAGAGCAATCAGCTCTGGCATTGATGGTGTATCATGGCTAGGATTCACGAATGAAGATTTGGGAAGGGCTCTATTCACACTTGCTGCAAGCATGCTGGTGGCTAAAAAGGCTAATATAGGATAGGCAAGTCCGGTTGCAAAAGGCACAGTGGAAAATCTCCTTAGGCGATATTAGTGAGGCACAGTTCTTTCTCCATTGTCTTTTTTCCTCAAGACTGATTCTGTATGTGTTCTCAAAACAAGCAGCAGCATTGTAAACGGTGTGTCTCCATGAATCCCAGCTGGAGGCCATAGTGGACCATTGATGGTAGTCAATACGGCCAAAGCTGAGGAATTGTTTCAGAGGGTCCTTGAATCTCCTCTTCAGGGCTTTTCCTTGGAATGCAGCCCCTCTTAGGTTTGGGCTTTAAGTGGAAGTTAACTTTGCAACACAGAAGGCGATGTTCTGTTTGACATTCTGCACTAGGTATCATTCGGGTATGATGGACATTGCGAACATTTCTGTTGAACTAAGACATAGTCAGTGAGGTACCATCCTTGATCCCTTGTTAGGATCAAAGATGCATCCAGGTTGTCTTCAGGCTGTCTTTCTATTGAAAGATAGTGTTGGTGATGGTGAGCTGCTGTTCTGCACAAAACTCTAGCAGGAGGCAACTGTTGTAATTGCACATTCCAACACCATGCTTGCCCAGGACTCCTTTCCAGGCTTCAGAGTTCTTTCCTACTCTGACATTGAAGTCACTGAGGATTATGATATTATCATGTGCAGGAACCTTTTCGGTGAGGCAGTGCAGGTCAGTGTAGAATTTGTCTTTTTCCGCTGAGTCAGCTTGGAGAGTTGGGGCATATACGCTAAAAGGAACAACATGTTGGTTGTTGTGTAGTGGGAGGTGTAACAAGATAATGTGATCGGAATGATCTGTCAGCAAATTTTCAAGTTTAGAGGCGATGGAGTTTTTAATCATGAAGCCAACTCCTGAAAGGTGACTTTCGGTTTTGGATTTGCCTGACCAGTAGAGTGTGTAGCCAGCACCACTTTCTTTAAGACTACCTCCCTTATGAAGACGAACTTCACTGAGAGCAGCATTGTCAATGTTGAGCCGTGACAGTTTGTGGGCAATTAGAGCAGAGTGATGTTCAGGGCGTCCACTATCCACAGTATCAAGCATGTTTCTGATGTTCCAACATGCGAGTGTCAATTTGAGCAGACCTTTGGAGGCAGGTGTATGCCTTTGTGTCTTTGCCCACACCCGAAGACGCTCGTTGGCCGTGGTTAGCCAACTGGGTGAGGGATAGAGATGAGCTTTGTTTAGGCCACCTTTTCTAGGCCCCTCTCCATGTGGAGCAAGCAGTGCTCTCCTTGAAAAAGGTTGCTTTGTCATTCAGGATGCTGCCTCATGAGACTGTCATCTCTGAGGTCAGTCTTGAGTGGTCACTGTCCTGAACTGCCTGTATGCAGGGTTGGGTCTGTGGCTTCCAGAGCATCTTATCACCTTCCATTTCTACCCTCGCCTGTCGCTGCAGGGCTTTGCAATGGCTGTGAACCCTTTGAGCCTGCACAATAGATTTTTTAGATGAGGCACAGTGTGCACAGAACTGGCCCCACCCTTTACTCCTAAGGGTCATCTGCCAGGGCCTAGTGAGCTTGGATGGTGACAGTGAATACCTCAGGACGTAGATTTGGTTAGAGTCTCTATCTCTTAGATGGATGGCCTTACAGGGCTAAGGGAGCTCCATCTGCCTAGGTTTGGAGTTAGAGTTGTCCTTCTCCTAGGCTGCTTGCTGGGGGGCTAGCGAGCCCATCCTGCCTGTGGACACACTTTGTCTGACCCTTCAGTTGAGACCTGTCTGGCATGGGAGACCCTACTGGAGGCACAAACTACTGCCAGCATAGCATGCAACCTCATGAGGGCACAGAAGCTTCTGCCCTGCAACAAGGGCATGCCCACGGACAAGGATGGCATATAGCGCCCTGAATAAGTGCTGTTGGCAGTGCTGGTACACATTGTGGCCTGAGTAACACAAGGTATCCACAGTGCAAGCTGGCATTAATTTCAAGACAGCATAATACAGTATCCAAGAGTAAAGGGGATGTTAGGGGATAAGAGTGCTTTTGCAGAAAGGAGAGCATTTATTTACTAATAAAACAATAGGATCCCTCTCAAATCCAATTCATGGAAAAGACTGAGTGAATAAATTTACAGCATGGTGTGACTATCTACTGATTGAGCTTAAATGGAGTAAATTAATTTATTAAAAAGTTTGTTCTACAGCCAATAGAAATGTAAGCAGAGGATCTTATCAACATGACTGTCTCAACAATGTTATAGTACATGGACAAATCATGGAAATATGCCACTTACAAGACTACAGATCAAAACACAAATTTCATGAATTACATCTGGAATCCTCAGAAATTTTCAGAGGTCTGGGATGGTGTGGTGTGAAAAATATTACTCCATAGGCAAGCATTCACAAGGCAGCCCAGCTATTTCAAGCAGTCTTAGTGTAGAATAAATTTGATAATTCCAATCTACAAGTTACAACAGCCATGTCTGGGTGATAGAAAGAAAGATATGCATTGTGGTTTATATATCCTGCTTTCTAACACAGACAAGAAAGCAGTACAGATGAGAAAAAGAAGAAAATATTTTTTTCAGCAAAGACAGTAGAAAATTTTAAGGGAAGAAAGCAGCCTTAGAAACAGAAGAAAGTCTACCTAGTAAATTATGGTGTCTTAATTTAGATTCACAAAAGGAAACCTTTTCATAAGTAAAATGTGTACTAAGTGGGAATGCTCACTTGTGGCGGTAAGTTGTACTGGTCTCTTGCACACAGTACTGAAGTGATTAATTTCTAGTTATTTGAAATACAAAATCTGAAAGAAAGAATTATATGCCTATGACCATATATCATGTGACTGTAATCATATCTGATTGAACTGTCTGGGCTTCAGAACTTTCCAGCAGAAGTCTAGTGTCCCAAAACTCCCATCATTATCATATGCTGAACCAGGAATGGGGAATACTTGCTCAACATACTGCAAGAAACATTGCAATTGGGGTTTTGTGGTCCTTCCTCATGCTGCCACCTTATTGGAGCTGGTTCTCTGCCAATTAATTTTCTTCCAACTCTGACACAAAGTCAGACATTAGGAAAGCAAATCATCCAACAGTATTGGTGACAGAAAATGGGACAGAGAAGTGTGCGTGTTGATTATTCAGTGTACAATAGCTCAACTCCATCCTCTGTATGAGCTCATACATCTGACTGACAGGAAAAAAAAATGGAGATCATTAGGGCTACTAATGGCAAACCAAGTTGCCTTCTCATAGCTCCAACAGAAAAATTACTAGCCAAAAGTAGAAACATCTTCTCAGTCTCAAATCTGCAAATATGGCAACAAAATATTGTAGTTGAAAAAAATAAACAATGGTTTACTGGTTTAAAATAGTGATATGCATTATCTGTCATTATTCATCACTAAGCAATTGGGCAAGAATGAAATCAATACAGTGTCCAAGGCCTTCTCAGGCCAAAAATATGTTTGGAAGAAATTAACATCACTGTACAAGATGTCAAAATTTTGCTCTGGTTGAATATGTTTTGTAAGCATGATACTGTTTATTAGCAAGTTAATGTGGTTAAATGGTGACAGTATGGACATCTGTTGATCTGATCAGTAATGCTGCAGGAATCTCTAGTTTTCCACAGAATGGTTTACACCATCATCTGAGGATCTTCCTACACAATCAGTGTGAATAGACTTTGATGAACAGTTCTACTTTCCCAGCCTTCTAGCTGGTGGCTTACCCAACCTATATACTACCTCCTATAAAACTTCAATCTGAAACAATTTCAGGAAAAATATTCTTCCCAGGATAGTATCTCAGTTTGCATTGCTTCTACCAAATGCTTTTCTGAAAGGCCTCCCCTGAGGTTAAGGCAGTCTGCTTGCAACATTTCAATTGTTTTATTTCTTATTTTTCCTTTCTTTGTTGTTGTTCTAAATTAAACTCTATTCGAGACTGCAGCATTTCATATCATAACAATGCCTGTCAGGAGTTCTTTACTGTGCATGATAAAATGTAAACTCTTTAATTAGCTTTTTTGTAATAAACACTGGAAACTACTTTAGCATCTTAATCAGTAGAGTTTCAAAGGTATTCTCCTTTTTACTTGCCTCTGCTGCTCTTGTCTGTTTACTATGCTCTATTCCTCTGTTGAAAGCTATCATTTAGAGTTCATCCCATTATTGATGAGCAGTGTGTTTGCCTTTGCAATTTTTAACTAAAACCCGAATATTTTATTAAAAGTCTCCAAACGTCATATCCCAAACAGTTTGACAGAAAACATTGGTTGGAAGCACATCACTCACTTTAAGGTGAGTTTGCTGGAAAAAAGTTTTTCTAATTTACTTAACCCGACAGCGGCAGCTAGATATCACAATACACCTCACATATTCCCAAAGAAAGCCTTCACAAAGAGTCTGCTAAGTGGATTCCTCGAGAGTATCATATATGGTTGTTTTACACACAGTTTTAGTATGTATGTTTGGCCAAACTTTGTGAACGAAGATTTGGGAAGGGCTCTCCCCTCATGGGTGTGCCCTTCCAGCCTGCGCAGTGGATTTTTTAGGTGAGGCACAGCGTGCGCAGAGCTGGCCCCACCATTTCAGTCCTCAGGTCCATCTGCCACGCCCAAGCAAGCTTGGACAGTGACAGTGAAGACCTCGGGACTGTCTACAGTACCCGGTACTAACCGGGGCTGACCCTGCCGAGTATCCGAGATGTGACGGGATCGAATGGCAGGAAGGCATTGAACTGCCCGGTACGGTCTCCGCTGAGACTCGAACTCACAACCTTGTGATTCAGAGTCCGGAGTGCTCACCATTACACTACGGGACAGCCTCCAGTTTTAGTAAACTAACCTATTTTTGCATGAATGAGATTTGGAACACAATTATACACATACATACATACATACATGCTGGTCTTCCATAATGTCACTCAAAGCAGCAATACAGTGCTAATAGGTGGTTCAGAAGGACCAAAAGTCAAATAATGAAAGGGTTTTGGAAGAGATCACACTGTAGTTCTCCTCAGCCAGGGTCTTGCACTTTTTAATAGCTTTTTATTTTTTTTCTTCTCCATTTCCAGGCTTGAGCAGTATGAAAAGAAAAGAATCTGAGATTATTACTAAGACTGTGCTGATTGTTAGATGCTATAACCAACAATCAGCTGTTTAGCTGCCAAGATCCATAGGATTCAGAAAGCCATGGTGGGACCACTTCTCTTTTACTCCGTGGCTTAGTGAGAGAGGTCAAATGACTCTGATGCCAAAGTAAAACAATTAAAAACAAAATTACATATTTTGGACTCTCCTGAATTTTATGATCTGCTACCCAAAATACTTGCGAGAATGATGACATTTTTAGGTTTTGGGGCTTTATTTTGGTTTGGGGTTTTGGTTTTAGTTTGCTGTGATGGGTTTCATTGTTTGTTCTTTGGTTTAGTTGTTGTTTGGGGTTTGTTTTTTTTTAATTTTAATTAAAATGTATAATATGATGTATTTGGTGCCTCCTGAGGCCCGATTTAAAAAGTCCCACTGAGATCAAGTTTTCCATTTCTTCAGGTCTTCTGCAACTGATAATTGAAGAATTAGCATTGAGAAAGACTATTCTTTAGTGCAATGTATGATAGTAAGTTTGCATTTGACAATGGGGATCGATCCTCACCAAGTTCATCTCATATGTATTAGAATATCTCTAACTCCTGCACAGCTGGACAGGCTGAAGACTAGGGGAACATATGAAAGAGACTCTCTAGATCTGTAGCAGCACCACTGTGCCACTTAATACTCTAAAAGATTTAATATTAAACCTTTTGGAATTGTATATTCTTTTTAAAAGATAATATTATTTATTTATATCTTGAATATTTTTAAGCTAACAAAGACAAGTTCTTTCACTAAATATATAAATCCCCTACTTTCTAAGACAGAAGCATTTTCTTACTAAGGTTTGACTAGAAACTGGAAGTTTCTGGTCTGTGATATAAGACATATCTTAGCATTATATCTATCTATTCACCTAAGGATGATGTTCTACTGTGTGGCATTACTCAAAGAGCTCGTTCAGAGAAGCTGAACAAAATGTGATACATGAACAAATACAATATTTTTTGAGAATATTATTTCAAATACAGAGTGAAAAATTACCACGGCTACAAAAATATTGATACTTACTAATAACCCTAGCCCTGCTACCTACTCTATCTACATTATTATCCATTTTTTTAATTAGATGTTAACATCACAATTATTTGTTTTCATTTTAAAGAAGACATAGTGAAAGCCAACAATCTGCCAAGTGCTCTGCTTTTCATCAGATTCCTTCTTTTGAAAGAGATGCATTTACCAAAATATATACTGGACTAAATAAAAGGTCATCAGAATTCTCAAAATTGCTTTGGCTGAAAGTGTCCAAAATAATTCAGTCTGGAGCAAATATTTATATGGATACTTTCAATCTGAAAACAGTCAACAAACTTAAAGATACCTAATATCTGTAATGCTTTTCTCTCAGCCTCTATTAATAAGCAGTGATACATTTCACTTTGAATTAACTAGCACTTGACTGCCAGGAAAAATTAACCAATTCAAAACTTAGGGTAATTAACGAACACCATCCTAAGCCTTCATTCAGAAATCAAGGGAAGTGAAACTAGTTTTCCATTTTTCCTAGTGCCAAAATGAACATCATAATTTTAGATTTACTTATATTCAGTGGCTTCACCTAGAGGGCTTGCTGTTTTACTGTTTTCATTTGTCAGTGAGAGAATGTAGCATGCAGGCACTACATGTGGGTTATTCAGTTGTTAACAGACACATGTACTTGCTATTTCTAAACTATTATTCAATGGAAGTTTTATTTCACTTTTTCCTGTAGCTTAATTCTTACGCTTCAAATTGGCATTTAGCTTTTATGCCTCCTACTACCTTCAGTTTAGAGCAGCTCCTTCTCCCAGGCATGTTTAATATTGGTCCAGATTTTTATAGGTTTTTAGTTTTAACATCTCCCCCACTTCACGGCATGTCCTTTTTTTAGCAAGTGTGTCTCCTAAACACAATGAAGCAATACTCAAAAAAATGCATTTCTGCACTGCCTGTTTCTTCCCGTACCCAGCTCCACACCCTGCTGCCTGTTGACACAGCTGTCCCACAGAGCTGGGGGCTAAGGAGGTAACCTGATTTCTTATTTCATCCTGATCTTTCAGGTGTATTCCGTGGTTTCGTTCTCTAAGTATAGACCCTGAAAAGTTACTTCCACAGTAGCTTTAGCATCATCTTCAGAATAAGTACTCTGCTATATTGTTCTTCCCTTTCTCTTCTCTCCCAGAAGGAATCTAAGGAGCCATTATCTCTAGAAACAAGGTATTTTTATAAAAATAATAACCACTTCCGGACATGTTGTGCTTGAAATCTAAGGAAGGGGACACCAATAGCCTGTGATAAATCTTCACATCTCTTATCACACTTACAGCATCATCATCATAAACATCCTTCTGGTAGCCTCACTGCCCAAAGATGACAGAGAGCAATTTTGTGTCAGCAGCAGTTCCACAATGCAGGACACTTCTCTTGAGTAATTAGTTACTGTTCAGGATACAGACTGTATTTTGTTTTAATAACAACCAGAATTTTATTCTGAGTTTTATACATCTTTAATTTACAGATGAAAATTGCAGTTCATCCCTTCTACATGTGAAGTTTAGATTAATAGCAATTGGTTATGAATGAGATAGAATTAATTTTCTTTTTTACCAATTTGCTGTTTCTTGCAGCTTTCAGGATATATAGGAATATCTTCAGGGAAGGGATTCTGAGTCAGTGAGAGTTTTGAGGTAGTTATTCTTACAGCAGGCGTGCCAAAAACCCCACGAAATGTACTCTGAAGTTCAAGTTTATTTCAGTTAAGTCTAAAACAATGGGCCTTTATAAAGAGACAAGTAAGGCCTACTTAGTAAGACAATACAAAAAATAATCTTCCCTTGCCCACTGTATTCTTGCTTCTTTCCAGCCTTGCTCTGAATCCAGCAGCTTTCAGGGGCTTCTTGAATCCAACTCAATGCAATCCTCTCTTGAGAAAAGGGGGATTTTTTGATTTCTTTTTGTTTGTTTGTTTGGTTTTTCCTGTCTTTTTGTATCTATGGCCCTGATCTCCCCAGGATGACTTCTCCTGCTTCAGGCTCTATGCTTGTTGCATTTCTCACAATACTTGCTCCACAGGCCTCATCACAGATTTCCCAGTCTGGCGACACTCACTCTCAGGTAAGACACAGAAGAGAATCCCTTGGTCCAGAACATTCTCTCTGATTCATGTGAGTTAGTGATAACCAGATAAATGGCAGCTTGTCCCTGCTGTCAGCCACTGTGTTTTAGAAAGCATAATACACAGAAATCATGAACAAACCTTGCACATTGTTGTATCTGGTTTTTTTCAACTCTCCAAATTCCACACATAGGCTTCAACTTTACATTATCATCTGGGGCCTGCTCACAGTAGAGGGCAAATTGGCATTGCTTATAGTGAGTTAATACAAGCCTGGAAAAGAAATTAAATTCTCTCCATTTTATGTCATTAAGGGATATAAGATAAGACAGGAAAGGGTCAAAACAAGTACTTTGGAGGAAGTATTATTTTAATAGAGTGAAGTTGTAGACATGACAAAGTGCTCTTGTATTCGAGCTAGAGGGTGTTTTATTTTGCACTGCCATTTCTGGGGTCTAACATACTCTGATGCCAATGGTTATTTCTAAAACAATGATGTTAACACAATATTTAGTATTATTTCTTGAAGAGGTTGATCTGACAGTGAATTGATTGATGTGCTTAGGCGGTAATAATTGTAAACAGCTGTACAGATATAGCTAAAGGAGTGTGGCAAAGTCCAGTTGTCATTTGAGAAGGTGCAAGCTTTACAGCATGTTTATGAAGAAATATAAATGCATGTAAGCAGGGAGCACTTCAGTCTTGCTAATTAGAACTAGTTTGCAGTATCGCCTATTCTGAGCACTTAAAAATCAAAAGTCATACCTCTAGACAGTGACAAGGGGTGGAAATCTGAAACCATTTTAGATGTTTAAAATGATGTATTATCTTTGGGTTGCTAAACTGAGACAAAATATGAAGCTATTGCCTAAATGTGGAAACACAGAGTTAAGGTTAAAAAAACACCACATTAAAAAACGTCAGACAACTCAGAATAACAGCACTGTTGTTATACACCTGGTCAGAAAAGTTAAAGGGCAAGACTTTGCCCAAAAGGCATGGCACAGAAGAAACCTCAGAGTAAGGCTTAACTCTATTACAGTGGCAGTTCTCATAGGTATAACAAGATCTAAGGCTGGCAGACTGCTCACAGCCTAAAGGATTGCAACATTCCCAGAGGAAAGGCAGGAAAGAGGAGTGTGAAATGTATTGGTTGGGCAGCCTGAGAGAAGAGTTAGTCCTGATCCATGGCCCTTCCTGAGCTTCTCGGGAATGGTGTGACTGTTTTGGTCATGGTGTGATCAGGCTGTTAATAAGTTTAACACTTCCTAAGGCCAACTTTCTTTAAAAATACTTGTACTGCTAATCACATTTGACCTAGTTTCCAGAAGAATTGGAACAGCATTTGACTCTGAATGCACACTTTAGACTACCTCAAGTCTGACCTTGACTTGATAATGGCTGTACCTTGGGTGGACTAATCAGAGTACAGCAGTCTATATTGCTTATAATGTTTGTGAGTATGAGTATTCATACACATGCACATCTGTTAAAGAAGAGCCTATATGCACATGGATATAATGCAGAGGAGGGGTAGGGTACCTTACCTAGTGATCGAATATGACATATTACATTTAGATCACTTTTGAAAGCCAAAATTAAACAATCAGGTTATTGTTTGGAAATGTCAATGAACTACTCTGCCTGCAGCTAATTGCTAGCATTTTTTGATTATGGAGTCATAACTGCAAGCTTATGTGAAACCATAGATGTAACTTTTGATTACTCATATTATTTCAAAGAAAAAACACCAATGCATAGAGCCAACACTTAGGGTCATATTTATAACTGAAATACAGGAGAATGTCAGCCTCATAGCTCACAATTTAACACGTAATACTAACATCTTAATGCACCATCAGTCTGAACCCAACCAAACTTCTTGATATAGACAAGATCTTATGATACATGTTGCCCACACATATCTTCTCTTTTTTAAAAAAATCAAACTGTAAAGTGGGATCTGATCAAGAAAAGTCACAATTAAATAAAAATAAAATGAGCATTATTCTTGGAAAGACTGTCTCATTTTCTTCTTTTTTTTTGGCAGTTTCCTAGGCTGCAGTAGATTGAAGAAAATAGGAATAAGCATCTTGTGACCACAAACAGATGTGCTTGATAAAGAAAATGTCAGCAAAAATACTAAAGCAATGTGTCACAGCAGCTTTCTGACAGATAGAGGGAAAAGGTAAAAAATGTTCTATCATGTCCGACAAGGTGTTCTTTTTGAGATTTAAAGATCACTGTGCAACTTTAAACATGTTTGTCACTTTGGCTCTGACTGGAGCTATCTGGAGCTTCACAAGAACTTTATCAGCTCAGCATAGGGGGGAAGAAAGAAGCCCATTCCCATTTATCTCAGCCAGGTTCCCTTCAAAGCCAACAAATAAATTACAGTGTACATTTGATACAAATTGATTTCTTAACTCAAATAACAATGTTGTCCTCCCAGTCAGGCCATGTGTCACTCATTCGCGATCCTGAGTGAAAGGCTCAATCTGTCTGCGTGACAGAAATAGGCCTGACGCATCTCACCGAGGAATGCTAATAACCCTGGCCTGGCCCAGGCCTTTGTGGGCAAGCTGCGATAAGGAAAATCAGCCCGTCCTGTCAAACACTGCGAAGGCCTGATCGGTGTTTGTTCCAACAAGCTGCATAGGCCTCGGAGTCGCCATCCTATTTCATGTAGAAAATGAGAGGAAAATAAGATCTGGCTATGACGGTTAAGATGCCAGTGACTGTGATGAAGCCGAAGTGAAAGGAAACCCCATTGAATATCTTGAACTGATCTTATCAGCTGCTGGAGAAATGAGATATTGGCAGGGGCTGTTGAGTTTCTCACAGCTGAGCAGGTTAATAAGGTTGGGAGGCAGGCCACAGGCTAATTGGATTTGCCTTGGTTTGATAAACAGTGGCAGGCCCATTGCCAGCAAAGCACACACAATGTGGTTTTTTCCCTTTGTTTCTCTTTAAGCCATATGGAAAAAAAAAAAGAAAAAACCAACTGAAAAAAGCTGTCTTTCTTTTTTTTTCCTTTTTTTTTGAGGCTAAAGGTGTCTTCCTGAATTCCCAGATGAAAAGGCCAACAAAGTCAAACTGTGAAACAGTAGTTGTTGGTGTTCTGATTTTAATCAAACACCATTTAACCCACCTGACCTTGCAAAGTCAGCTCACATCAAAACAGCACAACTGTAAGGGCTAACTAGAAGCAGAAGGAAATAACGACCTATTGAAGCTTTCCATAGGCTTAAAATATTCAAAAGGAACCAATTTTGCAGCCTCGTCTCAGGGCAGATACAGCCTGGGCGGGACAGAGCCCGCGCAGCCATCTCCGCGCTGCACCCAGCACAGGCACCCAGGCTGTGCCTGTGGCTGCTGGGCAGTGTGCCAGCACCCCTTCAGCCCTCTCATGAGTTTCATCCCACATCCTTCAGTTCTCGCCATCATCCTGCTTCATTCCATGCCATGCTGTTACTTGGCAGTGTCTGGTCTGGAATTTGAAAGAATTTGAGGGTCATTTTGATTAAACACTACAAAACGGTGCCCTGCAGGGCACACAGAAGGCTATGCTCTTACCCCTGCGTTGCTTCTCTGGTTGCTGTGATCTTCCACCCACACTGTCCAACGAAACCTGCAGTGCCTGCCAAAATGAGAAGACCTTTGCATGACCTTGGAAATGCAATGCTTTGAAAAATGTTTAGCTGTGGAAGTTGCTTTTGAATAGCACCAATAAAATCCTCTCCCTACATTTTTTTTAATGCGGTTTTGGTTACGTTTCTTCCACTGACTTTCCTGAATCTTGGGACTATTTTCACTGGAAAGAACTTTGAATTAGTGTTGCAGGGCCAGTGCAAAAAGAAATCACAAAATGAGAATGATCCTGCCTTATTCACTGCAGATACAGATACAGATACAGAACAAGGGCAAAGCAGTGAAGAATTATCTCTATTTACAGCGCAGGAGGAACAGTTTATTTTCTGCTGTTGTATGTGTATTTCAACCAGTTTCTATTCAATTACGCACATTTTTAATATAAGTATGAGCACCTGAGTAGATTTTTCAATGTGTACAATGCCCCCCACTGTGGTATCAGAATCTTTTCACGAACTTCTGGGACCTCATCTATAAAAACCATCAACAGAAACAATAACCGGTGGGAAAACTCATGCCATTTCAGTGGAAAGATTCTAAGTATCTTAAATTTTTTTTTCCTTTGGTTTGTTCTGCCTTCATAAAACATAGCTGTGCACCATTAGATTCAGTGAGTCAGACAAAATGAGGAGCTAGAAAGGAAACATTCCCGAGATTATTCCATGTTTTATTTTTCTTCATTCAGAATGGGGACTTCATAATTTTTCAAAAGAAAAGATTCATTTCTCTGTGGAAATATTGTTTCTCACTTTAGTACCTTTTCAAATCTGTTAAAATATGACCCTCACAAAGAGTTCTCTTCATCTCCATTTTTTAGAAAAATAGTTATATTATATCATCATCATGGCTAGGGTTCGCGAACAAAGATTTGGAAAGGGCACTACCCACGCTTGCTGCAAGCGTGCTGGTGGCTTAAAAGGCCAATACAGGGCAGGCAAACCCAGTCACAAAAGGCACAGCAAACATCTCCTTTGGAGATATTGATTAGGAATGGTTCTTTCTGCGTTGACTTTTTTCCTCAAGACTGATTTTGCGTACATTCTCAAAAGAAGCAGCAGCATCGTGAAGGGTGTGTTTCCATGAATCCCAATTGGAAGCCAGAGTGGACCACTGATGGCAGTCAATATGGCCAAAGCTGATGAATAAATGTTTCAGGGAGTCCCTGTATCTCTTCTTTGGGGCTCCTCTCTTGCGGCAGCCTGTGGCATGTTCACCATAGAGCACAATCTTCGGAGGCACTGATCCACCACCCTGGAGACGTGCTCTGCCCAGCACAGCTGTGTTCTCACCAGCTCGGCCTCGATACTGGTGACGCCTGCCTGTTCAAGAACAGACACACTGGTCACATAATCAGACCAGTGGATGTTTAGGATCGAACAGAGGCACCACTGATGGAAGCGTTCAAGAAGCTGCAGGTGGTGGCAGTAGATGACCTATGATTCAAACCAATATAAAAGAGTAAACAGTACAATGGCTCTGTAGACACTGATCTTTGTACTTTTCTTCAGTTCTTTATTGGACCAGACTCTTTTATGGAGTTTTCCAAAGGCTCTGTATGCCTTTGCTAACCTGTTGTCAATCTCTTACTCAATCTTATCTTCTGAAGAAATTATGCTTCCCAGGTAGGTGAACTGCTGGACTGACTTAAGATCTGATTCACCTATGGTGATGTGGGGATGGTGGAAGACTTCCTGAGGTGCAGGTTGGTAGAGAACTTCTGTCTTCTTCAAGCTGACTTCCAGCCCAAAAAGCTCAGCAGCCTTTGCAATGCAGGATGTTAAGCGCTGCAGAGCTGCTTCTGCATGGGCAACAAGGGCAGCATGGCCAGCAAAAAAAGCAGCTCATGGAGTGATTTAGCGTCTTAATGTGGGTCTTCAGTCACCTTAGGTTGAATAGGCTTCCATAAGTATGACATCAGGTGTAGATTCCATGTTCTTCCTGGAGGTTTGCCATGGCTCTTTGGAGCATCATGATGAAGAAGATTGTGAATAGAGTTGGTGCAAGAACGCAACCTTGTTTCACACCATTGGTTATTGGAAAGGGCTCAGACAGTGCATTGCCATATCTGACTTGGATCCACGCTGATCCTCAGAGAAGCAGCTCTGCAGCGCTTAACATCGTGCTTTGCAGAGGCTGCTGAGGTTTTTGGGCTGGAAGTCAGCTTGAAGAAGACAGAAGTTCTCTACCAGCCTGCACCTCAGGAAGTCTTCCATCATCCCCACATCACCATAGGAGAATCAGATCTTAAGTCAGTCCAGCAGTTCACCTATCTGGGAAGTATCCTTTCCTCAGACGGTAAAATAGACAAAGAGACAGACAACAGGCTAGCAAAGGCATACAGAGCCTTTGGAAAACTCCATAAAAGAGTCTGGTCCAATAAAGAACTGAAGAAAAGTACAGAGATCAGTGTCTACAGAGCCATTGTACTGTTTACTCTTTTATATTGGTTTGAATCATAGGTCATCTACTGCCACCACCTGCAGCTCCTTGAGTGCTTCCATCAGCGTGGCCTCCATTCAATCCTAATCATCCAGTGGTCTGATTATGTGACTAATGTGCCTGCTTTTTAACAGGCAGGGGTCACCAGTATTGAGGCCATGCTGGTGAGAACGCAGCTGTGCTGGGCAGAGCACGTCTCCAGGGTGGTGGATCAGTGCCTCCGAAGATTGTGCTCTATGGTGAACATGCCACAGGCTGCCACAAGAGAGGAGCCCTGAAGAGGAGATACAAGGACTCTCTGAAACAACACCTCAGCCTTGGCCATATTGACTTGACTTGACTGCCATCAGTGGTACAATCTGGCGTCCAATCGGAAATCATGGAGACACACCCTTCACGATGCTGCTGCTTCCTTTGTGAACGCATGCAGAGTCAGTCTTGAGAAGAAAAGACAACACAGAAATAACCATTCCTAATCAATATCGCCAAAGGAGATTTTCCACTGTGCTTTTTGTGACCGGATTTGCCTATCCCGTATTGGCCTTTTTAGCCACCAGCATGCTTGCAGCAAGGGTTTGTAGTGCCCTTCCGAGATCTTCTTTCGTGTAGCGTAGCCATGATGATGATGATGATGAGTTTGAAGGTTTATCTGAAAGCTGTCTCTCACTGCAGCCATTTGAAGATTGTTAGCTTGGAGCCCTTTCCTTAGCATGCTATCTCTCTTAGGTTTGGGCTTAAAGTGGAGGTTAAGTTTGCAACGCACAAGGTGCGTTTGACATTCTGCACTAGGCATCAATCAGGTATGATGGCCATAGCAAACATTTCTGTGTTGAGCTAAGACATAGTCAACGAGGTGCCAGTGGTTGGACCAAGGATGCATCCAGGTTGTCTTCAGGCTGTCTTTCTGTTGAAAGATAGTGTTGGTGATGGTGAGCTGCCGTTCTGTGCAAAACTCTAGCAGGAGGTGTCCGTTGTCATTGCAGTTTCCAACGCCATGCTTGCCCAGGACTCCTTTCCAGGCTTCAGAGTTCTTGCCTACACTGGCATTGAAGTCACCAAGGGTTATCATCTGGATTATTACCTTATCATGTGCAGGAACCTTTTGGGTGTGGCAGTGCAGGTCGGTGTAGAATTTTTTTTTTCCGCTGAGTCAGTTTGGAGGGTTGGGGCATATACGCTAAAAAGAACATGTTGCTTGTTGTGTAGTAGGAGGTGCAAGGAGATAATGCAATCAAAATGACCTGTCGGCAAATTTTTAATTTTGGAGACAATGGAATTTTTAATCATGAAGCCAACTCCTGAAAGGTGTCTTTTGGTTTTGGATTTGCCTGACCAATGGAGTGTTTAGCCAGCACTATGTGCTTTAAGGCTGCTTTTCTCATAAAGGCAAACTTCAGTGAGAGCAGCAATGTCAATGCTGAGTCATAACAATTTGTGGGCAATTAGAGCAGAACGATGCTCAGGACATCCACTATCCCCAGTATCACACATGATTCTGATATTCCAACATGCAAGTGTTAATCTCAACACAACTTTGAAGGCAGGTGTATGCCTTTGAAATCTCTTTGGTTTTGTTTCACTGCAAGGAAGATGCTGGTTGGCCGCAGTTATCCAGCTGGGTGTGGAGATGAGCTTTGTTTAGGCCAGCTTTTCCAGACCCCTCTCTGCATGGAGCAAGCAGTCCTGTTCTTATAAAAGGCTGCTTTGTCATTCAGGATGCAACCCCCAAGACTGTCATCTCTGGGGTCAGTCTTGAATGACCAATATCCTGAACCACCTGCATGCAGGGTTGGGTCTGCGGCTTCCAGCTGCTTCCTATCACCTTCCGTTTTTGACCCTCACCTGTCACTACAGGGCTTTCCAATGTGGGTGAACCCTTTGAGTCTGCACAATAGATTTTTTAGGTGAGGCCCCATCCTTTACTCCTAACATTCATCTGCCAGGCCCTAGCGAGCTTGGACAGTGACAGCGACTACCTCAGGATGTAGGTTTGGTTAGAGTATCCTTCTCTTAGATGGATGGCCTTACAGGGCTAAGCGAGCTCCATCTGCTCGGGTTTGGAGTTAGAGTTGTCCTTCTCCTAGGATGGTTGCCAGAGGGTTAGTGAGTCCATCCTGCCCGTGGACACACTTTGTCTGACCCTTCAGCTGAGACCTGTCTGGCATGGGCAACCCTACCAGTGGCACAAACCACCGCCAGCATAGCTCTCAACCTCATGAGGGCAAGCAAGCTTCTCCCCTGTGGCAAGGGGTTGTACCCAGTGAAGAGTTGTACTATATATGGCTTTATTACTTACACTAATTTGTATTTAATTACTTTAAAACATGCTTTACATTTACATAGCATATTTTCTCTGGCTATCTCAGAGTACTACGTTCAAATGAATTATATTGCGTTGTCTCACTTTTGAAGTTGATACATGAGCTGAGACTTCCTGACCAACTCTTTCCTTTTTAAAATTATCAAGTTTTTGAAAGCAAAGTTTTTAGGACCATTCCATTTCCGACACATATTGTCTGTGCCAATAGCTTAAAATTTTAGCAAATTCAGTTTGGATTCCTCTTCTAGGCTACTCCTCCTTGTCCCTTGGGACTTCTTTATACATTTGCCAAAATAGAGCCAAAATATAACTTGCCTGATGAGGCCAAATGGTTTGTTTAGAAATAAAAACTAACTTTCTAGGAAACAATGCCAGTCCTCACCTGAGATGTGGGCTATTACAGGACATAAAACTATCTCTTCCATCTGCTTGCTAGATGAACACCAAACTGCTGCCTTACTGAATATGAACTTCCCTTTCATTCTCTGGTCCACAGAATATCTAATTATTTATAGCAAGTGAATTGGTTTGATCAGAACAGAAAGTAGATTTTTTTTCTAAAAAAATGCAACTAAAAACTTGTCTCCCACCTTCTTACCACATGTCATAACTGTCAGACTTCTCTACAGTAGAGAAGGTCCAGGCAGTTCAGAACTTACCAAGTCTCGAAGAAAACGTAAGAGAGAATGATTTGCGAGCAGGAAAGTCTCTCAGATCAGGATAATCAGAGATTATTTTTTTCTTTTTAGTTTTGGGACTGAAAAAATTAAGAGAAGTTTTTTTTCATGGTAAATAAGGGCAAAACCTGTAAATAATATAGAAACTGAATAAAGTGAAACAAACCGCAATCTCTGTATCATGATCAAAATGAAACTATTTGGGAAAAATAAAGAAAAGAAAATAATTTCAACTAAACTTTGCTTAAATTAAGATTCAGGTTTGTTTTGAGAGAAAGAAAACTCTTTCCTGACTTTGAATATGCTTCTGGACACCATCCCATAACACAAAATTGGCTTTGTATTTGCAATGACATGCATAATAGTTTCTTCCTTTCACATTTTGAGTGTTCTATTATTGTTGGATGCACATCAGTACAGTGTGTGGCACATGTATAAGGCAAAACTGGGGTAATGGAAGTAAATTTTCTGCAGTATAAATACTGGCTAAAACTAAGTTGACAAAACCCCTTGTCTAAAATACAGATCCACTACTGGTGAAATTAATAAAATGTGTACCTTTTAATAATGGTAGGATCAGTCTTCAATGGCTTCCAGTCTCATATAAAGTTTGAAATAATGTATAAGTCAAAAATGCCTCACTCATCCCAAATTTACCCTAAGTTGCATTTGGAATCATTAATTGGTCTAGTTTCCTGACATACCAAAATAGCAAGGAACAGATGACTATGAAATAATATATTTCTAAAATCATGAAAAATAACAAATAAAGTACATATCAACTACTGATTTTAAAATTGCATCAAACCCAAGTACTTAGAGTAATATGGCCAAGGACTGATTTTATTATTTTGCTGTATTTCAGAAATCATTTCAATGCATAACTGGTCAACTAATGTTTTCTATTAAGATTCAAAATTTATGATCAAAGTTTATATTTTACTCAATTTTAATTTTTTTAAATGGGCAATGTATAAATCAAAGTTAATAATAGCAGCTCCAAAGACAACTCATAATGATTAACATGTGCTTTTACCTTTAATCTCAGTGAGAAGCCCCTTGCCTTTAATGGAAGTATTCACAGAATATAAAATTAAGCAGATGATCACATCTTTGAAAGATGAAGGCATAAAGAAACACCTAGTAATTAGTACTGATTGATACAACGTGAATAGAGCGCATAACAGGGCACTGAGGTTTTCTTGGAACATCATTGTACTACTATTTTTGCAAGGAAGCAGATGCATCCAGAACTTGGAAAAAGTACCTGTCTCAATGCACAGGCAAGCTATTAATAATTAGCAGATACTTTTGAACAATCTGAGTCGAGAACATTTTCCCTTCACAAGTAGCAAAATTTCTATGACTAATATCATATCAAGGAAACAAAGAAATAGACATACAGAACAGAACCTTAAAATGTTCATCTTCAAAAATAACCATTAGCAAAATGTCTGTGCTGTATTTCATGACCAATAATGGCATGAGCCAACTCTGCCTGTCCACAAAGCATAAGCTACTCCACATACTTGGTTATATACTCACTGAAAGGACAGCATACATATTTGTAGAAAAAGTCAGAAAGTAGATACAAATTTCAAAATACTCAAAAAGAGAACAGCTAATTCAACACTAGATTTTATACAAAAGCAACCAATAAGAGATGATGTGAAAGTAACCAGCTTCCACCTCAAACAGAAAGATTGAAAAACTGAAATGGTTGCATCAGGTTCAAACCAAAAACTTGATCCAATGTTGAAGTAGCTTTCAGATAGTATTTATCAAAATTGAAACATGACTTTTCACACAGTCCCCAATATTTAAGTTTTCTCTAATTTGCTCAATACTCAGTAATAAGGTTTTAAAGCAAGTGTTCCTTAGATTTCCTAAAAGTTTACTTTTTAAATCAAATAATAGATTGAATGAAGAGTTACCATAAAAATAGTTTCTTGCAAGGTATACAAACTTACTAGACGCCAATATAATGACAAAAATGAAAAGAATTCATGCACAATGTGATAATTAGCATAAATTATTGTGTATTACCAAAAATGTGTAAAAGTACATTTTAAATGTCACTTGTCACTCAAACACTTTTTTTCATCTCTATTGACAAATAGGTGAGAGTTGATAGAGTTCAGCCCCTCAGTAACAGAAGATCCACAGCCAGACCATTATAAATATATTAAAATAGAGCTATTTCAATATTATTTTACCAGTATACCATAGAAAAGTTAAACTACATAATGGGGTTTTATTCTGCTTATTTAAATTATTTGTAATTTGGGTCAAAGAAAGGGAATAACATGATTCTGAGAATCTTAATTTTGCTTTCTCAAGTTAAGACATCGTAAATGTTTAACCTGAAGAGCAACTATTGTTTGAACATCAGATGTTTCAAGTAAAAAAATAAACAAACAAAAAAACCAAAAAACAACACAAAACAACATTTAAAGTAATTTTAATTTTGACAAATTTGTTCTTCAGTTTCTAGTGTAAAGTTAATATTATTACATTATTTTGTTTTATTCATCATTATAGAAAATATGTTGACACACACATTCCTTTTTCCATGATCACATTAACTCATTGTGTTATACTATTCTGTGATGAAATAATATAACCAGAGTTTCTACTTCCAAGTGTTTGCCCAATGATAAATCCCCATTTTACAGTGTAAAGCTCTGACACGCCAGCTCTGAGTGTTTCAAAGGCTGTAGTGACTTTAGAATACACAACTGCACAGTAAGAATGGATTTGTGTCACAAAGATTTGGTGCTCCGTCCCCACTGTACACCCAAGACACATGTCAGAGGCTTTGATTCAGACTTGGCTAGTCTGATAGTGTGAATGGTGTGGATTAGTAGATTTGGATCTGTAGAGTAGAGTGCAATCGCTGGTACTAAGGACTTGATGTCCACACATGTCAGGGTATGGGTTTTTTAAAACTTTGATATATATTATTCTGGTAAAGTGAAGCCATTTGTGACTAAAGAACATTGGGTACCTTTCTTGATACTCCAGGAAACATCTTCCAGCTGTTCTTTCATACACTCATGTTCTGAACCACAGCTCAGCAAGTGGGGAAAATCAGGAGACTGACATCACAATCTCTCTGCTGCCCTGAAATAAAATGCTAATGCAGACACAGTCTATTTCTTTCTATGCTGTACTCATTTTTTCTTTTGATAACATCATCATATGTTATGTCAGATGAATTTTCATCATTACTGTCTAACTTTTAACAATGACTTCATTAATGAAAACCTTCACAAATATCTTTGTTCCAGACCACTTTCCAGGACCACCTGATTTACCTGTTAGCCAGTTGATTAGTCATTTTAGGATTTAGTCATCATCTCTATCATGTTAATTGGCAAGTTCTTATTTGGCATTTCATCAGACTGCCTCTATGATTCTCAATTACTAATTTTTCTCCAGGACAATATCTGAGCTTTACTTACATGCTCACTGTATCAAATCTGTCATATTTTTCTAGTGTAGAAAGACAATTATTTCACTAGTGAAAGAAAACATAGTCTTGAACAATCTGCTTTTTATTAATATATATTTATTTTTCTCCCATTGTTCATTTACCTCCATGTATTACTATACTTCCCTTCAAAATATGTTCTGATATATTTTACATTGTTTAGGTCAAGATGATAGACCAGTTGACTTCTTCTCTTAGTCTAAAAAAAAGATATATATCTATATATATATATATATATATATATATATTAATTTTCACTCTCTTCCTAATTCCAATTTTGTATACTTAGAAATCTACTTGACCTCTTCTTTTAATGTATACCTCATTCTTACTGCACAGAAGCCTTAGTTTTCTCATGAATTGTCTATGAAACTTTTCTTTCAAACTTATTTTCAAGACCAAAATAAATTCTGCTTCTGACTATTATATCCTTTCCCCACTGCCAAACTTTAAAAGAAAGATTTCTTTATTGATTAATCATTTTTTTCTGACATTTCTAGACTTATTTCCTGATGTAAGTGTCCTGAGTTGTGTCTATATTTTAGAACTCTTTCTACAAAGGGTTCCCTGTATTGAACTGAAGCTCCAGATATTTTTGTACATTTGTCTTTACAGAAATTTCAAATCTGTTCCTTACTCAAATCTCTAAATATTCAGGTAATTTCAATTAATGTGCTAGTTTCCTGATTTCTCACTTCAGTCTTCTAAAATCACAAACCTCTGGTATGAATATTTTTTGCTTATCCTTTCTTTTGAATTGAGCTTAGTAATATTGTAATCATGCATTAGAAGAGCCATTTGTAGAATTAAATTTCTTGTTACAGAGATATTAATAGCAAAGGATATTAATGTCTTTATTCAATAACTTTCCTCTGTAGAAATTTCACATTCAGAAACTTCTGAAGCGAGTGCACATTTATATAACTTGGCTTACATTCTGTATTTGGAGATTGCAAGACTCCTGAAGTAAGTCCAAGCCATCCAGAAAGAGTGTCTGTTAGTAATTGTGTCACTGATGGCATTTCGGATTTCTATCCAAATCCAAGTAAAATCCGAACCTTCTGTAGCAGAACATTCACAGTTCTTAATAAAGTTCAATTTTCCAGATTTCCTCAAAGTGAACTTGTCTCAAACACAGAACCACAATACTACTGATTACTTGAATTTAAAAGGGATCTCCTGCTCAAAAGAGATCACTCTCTAGTTCCATTTGATGTAATCTTCCAACTTTGCATGCCAGTAGTTCATTACTTCCTCCAGATCATTCATGAAGATGGAAAGAGGACATGTCCTATGAGAGACTGTTGCTATATTTGGTTTGTTACCAGCACTAGGTAGAGTACAATGCATTAGACATTACTTTTTGACCCTTACCATGCAATCAGCTTTATACCTCGACCGTTAGGTCCCAACTTGTATATAAAAACATTGTGGTATAGAGTATCAAAAGCCTTGCTAAAGTCATCATGAATGACATTCAGTATTTTCCTTGACAACAAATCAGACATTTTTTCATAGAAGGCAGTCAGGCTGATCAGACAAGATTTATCCTTGATAAATTCAGGGTGACTATTCCCAGTCACCTTTTTCCCATTTTTATGCCCAGAAATGTGTTCTAAAATGACTTGCTCCATGATTTTCTAGCCTGTAGTTTTGAGTAATCCTTTCAAATTTTTAATATCTTTTATTTATTTTCAGTTTACTGTATTAAGTTCTTTTGTTGATTATCAATGGATTTAAATTGAAACATGAGAGATTCCTACTGGATATAAAGATAGCCAAATAGTGAAACGGGGAGGTGGAGACACCTCCAAGCAGATGCCTTGGAGACACAGCTAAATGCAGTTCTGAACAAACTGATCTGACCTCATTGCTGACTCTTCTGACCCTCCTGCTAAGCAGGAATTTGGACTAAATTGTCTCTTGAGGTCTCTTTCAAGTTGAATTATTTTCTGGTTCTTTGGTCAAGCCAATGCATATTTAAAGCATGTTTACAGTATCTAATCCAGTGAAACTCAAGAGCCATAATCAGTTCTAGGGCTACAAATATCCCCATAAAACTAGAAATGTTTTATTTTATAGTCATATTCCATATCCTCTGTGAAAAAATCTTAACACACTAGACATTTATTTCCACACACTTCCACAGCAACAGTTTAACATCCTCCATCAATAATCATTAGGCATCATTATCATCAACTTTCTCATTTTCCTGACTATTCTCATTTCTTCTGACCATCAATCTAGCTTTTACCAGCCTGTAACAACAGAGGCATTTCAGGTATTAGACTTGCCCTTGCGTGATCCAAATTCTGGCGTAGAATGTAAATTATTTTGCATCATATTCTTCTCCATGTCTTGATTTAAATAGATTATTTATGGACAACTAAATGTCCAGTCAGAGAATCTCATCCCAAGTAGCATAGTCTACTTCAACCAGGTAAGTTACTTTTCCAGGAATGCAAATCAGAACACTCCAAAACATTCCAAAAAGTACTGTTTATTCAAAACAATTCTTTACATTTATTATGTTTTCAAAGACCACCTGATCTACCTTTTGTTTAAGAATATTCTGAAATCTGGCACAGCCATTCTTGATCTGTGGTGTCTGCAGTGACAAAAATCCATCAGAAGATTTTTACTTCCTTTCTTCAGGATTTATCTCAGGTATAAAGTTCTGCTGTCTGGCAGAGGGCACAGAACTCTGCTCTTTATTTTTTTTTATCAATGAACCTACTGCTTGTGTTTAACAAGAGAACAAACTTGTATCATCCTTTCAATGGTGTGAATCTCCAGACCTTTGAGATTTACTTCTTTCTGTGTACTAATCATTCCATTGTTTTTTATCCCTTACAGTCCGTAATTCTTATGGATTGAGCTAATTATAGTAATTTTATTTAGTTGCTGTTTTATTAATGTCCTTGGAAGAGATAATGGAAAACTCTGGAGAGTCAGCTGAGGTTTCAGTAGTAACTTTACTAATCTGTGAAGAAGAGTAGATCTGTTTTCCACGTAACTCCAGCTGTATCCAAAAGGATATCAACTTACTAAATAAGCCAGTTTCACTATTACATCTTTAACACAAACTCTTATTTGATATTCTACTTTACAGTAAAGTCAGTATTTCTGAAAAGATCTGAAAGCTTCTTCTGTCTGCTTACATCAATAAATTAGTGCTAATTGTTATCGGCAGAAGATTCAAATTACAGTTTCAAACAATGTTCACTAATGTATGCAAATTCTAAATGGAATGAGAAAAACACATCAACTAAATTAGGTGGATATTCAACTACAATTGTTACAAATTCATATGAGAGGAATAGCAGGATTTAAATAAAAACTAAGTCAATTCTTTCTTCAGACAGTCAGTCATTTCTTGCAGTTTTCACCATCCCGCCTTAAAATTCCATGTTCTATGATCGTGATACACCAGATTACTAAATTCTTTCCATATTTCAATCCAGACATTTAGGGTGAATAAAATACCTCTTCATTAGTTGTCCTCCACAGGTTTTAGGCATTCAATTAGTCGGTCTATAATACTTCAAGAACTTAAAAGATCAAAGGTAAAAAACCCTTCAGAAACATTTATAAGCTTGTCTTGAGTAGATTGAACTCAAGTTCAAAACATTAAAACACATAGTCTTCACTAAACAACAGGTTGCTATACCTTCGGGTTATAAGGTTATTTTTTTCCATTACAGAAACAAAATTTCAGTTGCTCCAGAAGTTTCTTCATACTCCCTGGCTGTGAACCTTCAACTGATCCAAATCATTTGAGATAATTCTTAATTATGATGTTGGAGGTAAAGGAGTTCATAGGTTTAAGAGTCAGAGCATGTTAATGAACAAAATATGAATGTTATCTTTCTTCTCATTAACCCATGCGTGTTTTTGAAGAAAAAGCATCTAACCATAGAACCAAAGTACTCTTTATTTTCATGCTACACAATTCAGTTATTGTAAGGCATTGCCATAATTCTAAGTTAATACAGTTCAAGACATAACATCAAATATGTGCACCAAATGTGCCTTTCAGAACTATACTATATAATTTGCATTAAATTTCTGTTTAATTCTAAGTCTGTCCTGGTATTTGAGATGCTGTGTTGAAGTAAAATAAGATTTGGAAATGAATTTCCTGATTTTTTTTACTATTAATCACATAATGAGTCAGCTTTGGGGCCAGTTTTGCAATGTGCAAACTACAGTTTTGAGAACGCAAAATCAGAAGTTTCACTCCAAAATCATTCCAAATGCTTGAAAGTAATTTGATTTACTTAATTAAAATCATAACCAATGTGTGCACTGCACCTCCTGCAGATCCATGGTACACACACATATAGTGCTTATAGTTTTCTTTTCAGAAACCTGTAAATTATATGTGTAGCAGAGACCAAACTAGTTCAACAACCCACTTGAAATCAGGTATTAGAGAGACATAGGAGCCTGTTGATGCCCTTCTTTTGCACCAAGTACCTGGCTATAAGTAGATTTGTGTTATAAGTCTAGTTCTCAGTGGAATATTATTCTAAAACAGTTGTAATATTTTAGTGACAGTAACTTATGTACCTTGGCGAGCATTGACCTGAGGTATTCTGCAGTGACATAAAAGTGAACAAACATATTATAAAAATTTTTAGGGAAAGTTAAGGTTTGAAAATCTATAGTAATTCATTGGATATTCAGCAAAAAGTTTTACACAGGGATAGCTGAACAAGAGCTTGCCCCTCCCCCAAAAGTTTTCTGATGGTAGTAAAATTTTATTTTGCTTCCATGACATTTCCCTGCAGGCTTCTGCAAAGAGCTGAGTAATAGTTCCAAATCAAGTTCTTCCGGGGTCTCATACCACTGAGAAGAAAAGGACTGTCATCTAACTATGCAGGTACATAAATTAGCAAAAAGACAATTCTAGCTGTATTGGTTTGGCCTGGTTTCCTTCCCAAGGTTAGGTTGCCCCCTTCCCCTCCTGCTCTTTTAAGCAAGGGGAAAAAAACCCCAAACCACCGAAAGCCTGAAAGAAGCCTGAACGAAACTGAATTATATCAGAATATATATATATATTTCAGATATTTACAATGATATATACAATTTGTACATACAATAGGGACCTCAAGAGGGGAAAAGGGAAAAAAGAAGGGGAAACAGGGACAAAAAGAAGGACAAGACAGAACAGATAAGTATAATCAAAACCCCAAGAACTAGCACAATGCAGAACTAGCAAAATAGAATCTCACCAATTTCCCTCAAAAGAAGGCCAGCACTCTCTGATCTTCCATATGGCAGATAACGACAGTCACTGCAACAGGCCTCAAGCTCTGGTAAGTGAGACCAATGCAGAGGCTCACCGCTCTCAAACCTCGCCAGAGGAAGAGAAACTAAGAATCATAGAATCATAGAATCGATTGGGTTGGAAAAGACCTCCAAGATCATCGAGTCCAACCCTTGGTCCAACTCTAGTCCATTTACTAGATCATGGCACTCAGCGCCACGTCCTATCTGTGTTTAAAAATCTCTAGGGATGGTGAACCCACCACCTCTCTGGGCAGACCATTCCAATGCCTGATTACTCTCTCTGGAAAGAATTTTTTTCTGATATCCAACTTAAACTTCCGCTGGCAGAGCGTGAGCCTGTGCCCCCTTGTCCTATTGCTGAGTGTCTGGGAGGAGACCAACCCCCACCTGGCTAGAACTTCCCTTCAGGTAATTACAGACAGTGATGAAGTCACCTCTGAGCCTCCTCTTCTCCAGGCTAAACAACCCCAGCTCCCTCAGCCTCTCCCCATAGGGCTTGTGCTCCAGTTCCTTCACCAGCCTTGTTGCTCTTCTCTGGACTCACTCCAGCACCTCAATATCCTTTCTGAACTGAGTGGCCCAGAACTGAACACAGCACTCATGGTGTGGCCTCACCAACGCAGAGTACAGGGGAAGGCCACTTCCCTGGTCCTGCTGGCCACGCTATTCTTGATACAGGCCAGGATCCCATTGGCCTTCTTGGCCACCTGGGCACACTGTTGGCTCATGTTGAGCTTCCTGTCAATTAGTACCCCAAGGTCCCTTTCCGCCTGGCTGCTTTCCAGCCACTCTGTGCCCAGCCTATAGCGCTGCATGGGGTTGTTGTGGCCAAAGTGCAGGACCCGACACTTGGCCTTATTGAACTTCATCCCATTGGAATCAGCCCATCTCTCAAGTCTATCCAGATCCCTTGCAGAGCGCTCCTGCCTTCCAGCAGGTTGACACTCCCTCCCTACTTGGTGTCATCAGCAAATTTGCTGATGATGGACTCAATCCCCTCATCTATATCATCAATAAAGATGTTTAACAGGACTGGACCCAAGACAGACCCCTGGGGAACACCACTGGTGACCGGCCGCCAGCTGGATGCAGCTCCGTTCACCAGCACTCTCTGGGCTCGACCCTCCAGCCAGCTCCTAATCCTGCAGAGGGTACACTTGTCCAAACCATGGGCTACCAGCTTTTCCAGGAGTATTTTATGGGAGACAGTGTCAAAGGCCTTGCTGAAGTCCAGATAGACCACATGCACAGCCTTCCCCTCATCCACCAGGTGGGTCACCTGATCATAAAAAGAGATCAGGTTGGTCAGACAGGACCTGCCCCTTCTAAACCCATGCTGGCTGGGTCTAATCCCTTGTCCACCCTGAAGGTGCTGTGTGATTGCACTCAGGATGATCTGCTCCATAACCCTGCCAGGCACGGAGGTCAGGCTGACAGGCCTGTAGTTGCCAGGGTCCTGCTTGCAGCCCTTTTTGTGGATTGGGGTGACATTGGCCAACCTCCAATCATCTGGGACCTCCCAGAGAGCCAGGACTGTTAGAAGATGATGGAGAGCGGTTTGGCAAGCTCTTCTGCCAGCTCCCTAATCACGCTGGGATGGATCCCGTCTGGTCCCATAGACTTGTTAGGATCCAGCTGGCTCAGTAAGTCAGTAACTATATCCTCCTGAAATACAGGAGGAGGATTGGACAAGGGATTAGACCCAGCCAGCATGGGTTTAGGAGGGGCAGGTCCTGTCTGACCAACCTGATCTCTTCCTATCTCTCTCTTATTTATACTCCCTTGTTATGTAAAAAACCAGTGTGGAATACCTGGGAAATGGACTTTTCCTTAGTTACAACTGGTTACTAAGGAAGGTCTAGATCAAAACTATCACAAGCATGGAGAAGGTGACTGGAATGAGGTGTGAGATGAACATGTTAAACTAGATATCTTTGCTTTGTAAGTCAACACTCTCTGTAAATTCATCGATATCAGGTAAATATTTAGGCAATAACTTGCCTTCTCCTTTATGTTGGATTTGGGACTGTAATACACTGATAAGCTCCATCACAGTCTGTATGTTGCATCCTATATAGCATTCCTAATGTGAAGTGAGAGGCAAGATCATGGTATGAAGTTATCATGGGGCCTCCAGTTATCTCTATACCAGTCAAGTATTGTGTTTCAGCACAGAATGAGAGAGGTTGTGTAATATGGTTCAAATGGGGTAAATAACTGTGTTTCCCACATCTGACTCTCCAACCCTATTTCTAAACACTGAGGTTGCCACAGAATCCTGGAAAATAAAAGTAGGGCTTTTTATCTACAATAGCTAAATCTACAAATACCTTAATTGTGTAATTCCAAAAGTAAGTGATGGTGTGATGTTGTCCAGAGTTTGCTTGCAGAAATAATCCTTGTGAAGAGTTTAAATGCTTTGTTTGGTGCAGATTTGCATTTCAGTTTTGGCTAACCATTTCTCAAAAGTATGTTCATATTTCTAGTGAATATATCTTACACATATTTTGGTACCCTCTTCCTTCAGTTGTGTTCCTGTTATGACTGTAACTGTTAACCTAAAACCTTACTATGAATACTTGTTTCCAAAGGCACTATCTGTGAAATGAGAAACTTTGTTTCTGTCATGAAGGAGAAAACATTTAAGCTACTATGGTGAGAGAGTACGTCATTAAATATCAGAAGGAGGAAAAAGGATATTGTAGCCACTATGTTCATTGTACAAAGGCAAGTAGACAAACCAGTTATCTATAGGAATGTATGATAACACAATTCTGCCAAAAATGTGTCAGTTTTCATAAAAGGAAATCCACATTTCTTGTGTGTGTGAAGAACTTTGGCATTATTGCAAGAAATTAATGGGGAGAAAAGGTACAATTTAGCCTAAATTGCTAATTTCTCAATATGAAACACAGTTAGAATATTCACTCCATTATATTTTTACCCCCTTCAAAGAAGAAACCATAGGAAAAATTTACAAATGAGAAAAATTGTAAAATACTGTTTCTTCGAGTATTCAGGAATATCACAAATGGGCAAAAAAATGAATATTTTTTTTTCTCATGGGTATTTAACATATCCTTAATGCACTAATGTGATCTGTATGGACAATCACTAGTTCAGATCAACTGCCTGTGACCCAAACTTGTACCCTGTGGAAAACATTCACTAACAGCTTACACATTTATTAACTATTATCAATCTGTACTGTTTCACCTTTTAGCTGGAGCTATGAAAAATGCGTGAAGGCAGAGATGAACTCTAGTTTGTGGCATTTGTTGTGAAGCCCAGAAGCAGCAGCAACCTGCAACCTCTCATGCATAAAAGCAGAAATAACATTTATGAGCCCAGTCATGAAAAGATTGAATAGTCAGAGTCATGAAATTCACTGAGATTGGATTAAATTCAAACCATTCTGTAAAACTCTACTTTTGATTAGAGCTCTGCGTGCAGTGAAAAAAACCTCCTGTTTGAATGAAACATATTTTTAAGAAGTTTGAATGTGCTATAATTTAAACTGAGCTCTAGGCTTGATCTTAAAATGTACAGTGGATCATTTACATTCAGTGTTAAAGGGCAGGAAAAGGGAAGATAGCACTCAATATTTTTAGAATTTTAGATATGAATCAAAGCTTATAAATATAAGGATCAAAAAATTACTGAATTTTACTATATCCTTTTTATGAAATTATGAATCTTGAAGTGCCCAAATGAAGAATGTAAGTGTAGAATTTCTACAATGTTCATTATTTTTTAGTTTTGAAGAAATGGCAACAAAAACTCTTTTCTCCTACCACTTCTCTTTGCTTTGCATTAAAAATGAGTAGCACTGTATTTCAAAAACTATTCCAGCCTTTTACCTTTTCATTTGTGGCTTATAAAATACAGTATAGATTTAGCAATGATGGGGGGAAAAAAGCAATTTTTAGATTAAATTTGCATCAAAAACTAGTAGCATTTCATGCTCTGTATGTTTAAATTCTATATAAGTATCAGCCACTGTGGCTTTCACATAGTTTCGGTAGATGCAGAAAAAATCACTGAGGCTTAGAATTTATTTCAATATCTAAATAAATTCTCAGCTCATCATTCAGATGACTTGTGGACTGCAAATAAAGTTATACAATGCATGAAGAGATTAAATCACACATCTGGACTCCTGCAATGTATAAATATAAATACATGTACATACACACACAAGCACCCTCCAAAACATACAGCTAAGGTTCAAATCCAAGTACTTTGATCCCAGTCTCTCCTTTGACTGTGATTCAGAGTAGACAAGAATAGCATGGCTTCTTTCCCCCAGATCTGCAAGCTTAAATCTCTAATTTATAGGAATTAAAAAGCAGATAGTCTCATTAATCTATTTAAACAAGAAAGTTCTGACAAGCTTCTACCATTTGGGGCCAAACCTCTGCAAAATGGCACAATGTTAATTTTCCAGAGTTTAGGTTTACAGTTTGCAAGTCCACTTGCATTACATAAGTTGGCTTTTCGCAGGATCGGGGTCTATCTGGGATATGCACACCCTAAAACAAAATGTTGTCAAGAGTTTAATTCTAAAATCTACAATTCCTTTCACAGTATTAGTTTATATACATTTTTCTATTTTCTTTGTTAAAACCTATTAAGAACTTACACTCATCATTGTCTGAAAAAGCAGTCTTTTAAAAGAATATTACTGCTATTTTTATTTAAGACTGTGTTTCAGAGTATATGCTTAGACCTCTTCATACTTTATGATTACTCTTTAGTTAGAACACATCATTAAGTACAATTTGAGATTGAATGATCTGAAGGCAATGTAGGTATATATCTTACGGAATTCTGGAATTACTAAACAAAAAAAAGCTCAAACACAAATTATTTTAAATAGTAGTACATCAAATGTCTTTGCTGGCATTTGTAAACTCTTTAATTAATTTTCTACTTTTTGAGAGCATCCAATTTTCAAAAATTGTAATATATTAAGTATGGAAATCTATCTAGTAATCAAAATTAACCTTGTAGGAGCCACAGAAGTAATTTTTAAAGATAGTTTCTTCATTAGTTTTGAAAAATTCTTTTTTTTTTTTTTTTGGCAACTGTTTGTGAAAGAGGATTCCTATTTCTTAGTGAAACTTACACCACCCAGAGAGAGACCACATGAAAACCCTTCTGAATTTAATATTCAAAATTTTCTGCATTGTGATCAATAAGCAAATTTATTTGCTTGTCTCATTTGTCTTTTTTTTTTCTTTTCCAAATGTGCCTAGAAGACTAAATTGTATTCCTTTTCTTTTAGTACTAGGCTTTCCTGGATCCACACATGATGTTTTCTACTTAGGATATTACTTCACAGATTATTTTTTTACCCAGACTTTATGGCCTTGTCATAGGATTACCAAGAAAATCTTCATTATGCTATTTATTTTAGAATTTAGAAGCACATGTGATAGACAGTTTAGCTAAAGTTGTATAATATACCTTTTCTCAATGATACTCTCTTCTCCTCATACCAAAGTCTTACAAGAGAGGGACAACAGGGATAACAGAAATTGCATCAAAGCTATCTCTACCAAAAGAGGAGACACCTTGCAATATTCAGGTAAAAATGTATTCATGTCTACTGGCACTAAGGATGAAAATGTCTCATCAAAACCAAACTATTTTAAATTTGAAAAATGAGATGTTCATATGCTGAAATTTAACTTGTATTCATTTCTATCCAAGTAGTACCCAAATACATTAGTCTACGTGTTGCACTTCAGCAAATTTAGGAATAGGTTGTCTTGAAGTTACTTAAATTTTGCTCAGTTTCCCTTATAATCATAGACTGAACTTGTTTCTTTTCAAAGACTCCACTGTAAAGACAATAATAGACTGAGAGAATGCAATTAGATGCTCTAGTACAATGAGACTGCTGCTTTATTTTGGAGACTAGCTCTGTTTCTGACACATAAGAAGAGCTATATGGTGCAATGATATTTTGGGGAGAAATTTGACAGATAATCAAGAAATCTCAATGATTCAGAGAAAGTATATGATGGATTAGTAGGTCTTTTTTTTCTGTGTGAATTAATTAGCAGGACCTTTTCACAGTCTACAGCTTAGTTTCTTCAAAAGTCCAACACCAGCCTCTATGCATCCTGGAAGAAAAGTGTGTTATATCAGTGTTATTTACTTTTCCTGAAGATATAATGATGAAAAGTATAACAATTACGTGTAAGTGTCAGCACTGAATGAAAGAAATCAAATGAATTCAGCTAATCACACCGTCTGATGTGCGATTCCTGCCCTTGTCAATGATGGGACATATTTTTTAGCCAGCTTCTCCTAAAACTATTATAATTGCATCTGTTTTCTATCTCAGATTTGTCTGGTGGGGTTTTTTTTGGTTTTGTTTGGTTGCTTGCTTGTTGTTTTATTTTGGAGGGAGTATTTTGTTTGGAGGGGTTTTTTGTTTACTTTTGTGGGTTTGTTTTTGGTTTTGTTGTTGTTTTGTTTTGATTTGGTTTAGATTTTTTGGTGGAATAGGGAAGTTGACTCTTGAACAGTGGATCCGTGTTTTGGTGATAATTTGTACTGAACTTTGCAAAGTGCAAATATATCTATATTTTCTTAATTTTGCCAATGTAGGAGTTGGCAAAGAAGTTAAGGAATGCAAGCTTTTCTGGATGAAACAACTAATGGGAGTTCATATAGGCACCAGAGATTAGGAACAAGATGAGAGAGATTTATAGTGCTACCAGTAGTAGAAATATTTTGACAGGGAATGTTTATGAAAGAAAGGACAAAACAGCAGTTGCACAGGGAGTCCTAAAACTAATGAATGTGCACAGATAAAAAATTGTAGGGCTCTAGTGGGGCAAAAATTGGCATGAGGAGTTGAAAGGGGCACAGGCACACAGCTGTTTATCAAAAGGGAGGAAAAGATTAGGAAAATGTTATTGGAAGATAAAGGATTTAAGTGACATGAGATGTTCTAAAGCTCCACATTTACCTACCTTTCTATCTATTAAAGCTACAGCAAGTTTTTACCTAGGTTCATTGTAGGTGCTGAGCTCCCTCCTCTGTGTTTAGAAAAGTCCTTAGGTACATGAAGAGCAGTTGATGCAACTTGGCTTGTTTAGCCTGGAGAAGGGGAAACTGAAATTGCAAACTACAGACACCTCCTACTTCATTGACGATTATAATTTTGGAGAACTAAAGTCTAGCTGCCAAAATCCTGTCTAAAGCTTCCCTTGAACCCCTCTGAAAACTGTTCTATGTAAATCTCTAAATATTTATGCAGAAAGTGTGGGACAGCACAAGGGTGGACCCACATTTAAACATGCTTTTTAGAAGCATATTATTTTAATAATGAATAGAAATAATAATAACAAAATGCATCTTTAACATCCAGTAATAACAGCAAAAACTTCAGCAATCTTCCAGTTTGATCTTAAAAATCAGCTCTGCTATTGAGACAGGAAGGAGAATGTGAGACTATAATAAATTACATGAATTAAAGTGTGATGGTTTTCACCAGCCGATATTTCTATGAAGTAACATTTAACCTCATCAGTGTAGATTCTCCATGGACTTATTGCATTATAGGCATTCGAGAGAAACCATTCCAGGCAGCTAAGAAAATGTGTTTCTTCTAAGTGTACCTTATAGGGACAAAATAGAATATGCCTAGATAGGACGCAATAATTAAGGTTGGTGGATAGCAGAGAACAAAGAAGTGGAAATGTTTTGGAGGCAATGAGGTCTGCATGTCATGGACAAGCCTGTGAGCCCAAAGCACAAACACCAAGAAATCATGGAGTTCCATCACGAAGGTGGTACACTCCAAGACATTCCATTTTCAAGTAAACTACCTGTGTATCAAAGTCAATGAGACTCACTCTGTTTGGAGATATTCCTGAAATGGTTTAACATAATATAATTCCTGTTATCATTCTGCCCTAAATTCCGCAAAGCAGGAAAAAACATGCTTGAGTCCAAGACCTTGGAGTTTAATCATAGAGCCAGGAGATTAATCAAATAGTTACTACTTTTGCCCATGTTTTTCATCCCCCTGTCAGAGATTGCAGCCTTTACATCAATAAATCTCTGATTAACCTGCGTTTTTGAGTTCCTTTTGTTCTTGTTTGGCTTGTTTAACCTGCCAGGGTGAAAAAAGCCAAGCCCAAAACAATCCAAAGTAGCCTGACTTTGACAGTGGTTACTTTAATGTCCCAGACCTGAAACCTCCATGTCAGCGGGCTGTTTGCAATTCAGTAATTATTCCTGGAAACTTGGGCAACCTTTTGGAGAAGGCAGGTCTGGGCAGCTGCTGTTATCCCTCATGTTGCTCATGAATCAATAGCTTCATTTGAATTTATTGTCTCTTCCCTGCTGAATCCTGAACTTTGTGGACCACTTCTTATAGATACTTAAGGAATAGAGGGAAGGAGAAATTATTATAAAAGCTGCTGACCTTCTTCCTCCTAGTACAAAGAGATTTATGAATGGTAAAACACAAGGTAACAGTAGATGCATAAAATATTTCCAGAAAAATATGACTGTACTAATAAATTGTTCAGAGAACAGTCTACAATAAAAAAGTATTAAATAGAATTACCTCAAAAAATGTAGATAGCATATGTATCTTGAATCAATGCATCTATAATTATAAAAGGTGCATACATATATATACACATGTGTATATATGCATGTTCTCTCTCTATATTCATGTATTACATATGTATCTTCTACAAATGCATATTATACTTGCTTGCAAAGGATTTCAGCAAATTGACTGCATTTTACAAACTGAATATTTTGCTGATGAAGTAATTTGTTGTTAACCAGACAAAAAATAAATTTTTCATAAAACCCAGTGTCAAACAAGTAACCAAAATGAAACCCTACTAAGAATAAGCTGTCTGACAAAAGAAAACGGCCATACCTTCCTCCTTCCCTTCCTCCCTACCTCTCTCCCTTCCTTCACACTTTTGAACAATTAAATGTAAAAAGTCTGCCAAATAAAATAGAAATAAAAAGGTATCCACGACTTCATGTAATATGGGAATTGTCTTATGCAAGTAGCTAACTTAGATACTAATATCAGGAGTTTAAAGGAAAAATGATCATATGACTTCTTTAGTGAACAATACTTGTTATATTCCCTCAGACTTTATTTTACTGGACAGACGTGGAGTTTTTTACTGGTCAAAAGATGACAATCTTAATTTAATTTTAAATAAGGTCACTGTAAATTAAACTACTGTCATGTATGGAGTACTCTAGCTGATTTCAACGAAAGGTGGATTGGAGCTCATATAAATATAGGACCAAACACTGAAAACAAGCCAACCAGCTTAAATACTAACAAGAAAAGTTCCACTAAGTTCCACATAACAAAAGACTTTTGCCAGAATAAACTAGAAAATATTATGGATCCTGATGTCATTTGTGCATCTAGTCTTTACAGTCATATAGGTAGTTTATACTATTATGAAATCTGTGGTGAAATAAATAGGGCTTTGATAGTCCTTGTTCATAATTGCTACCTTTGGAAAAGTAAAAATAGCAGAAAATCTGCAGGAGTCAATACATTCTTCCCATGCTTGATTTATTTAGAGTATTTGGCCAACAAATCTGTAGCTCAACCTTAGAGAAAAAGAACAACTATGTGCCCTGGGCAAAGTCTTCTTTAGTGTGGTAATGATGCTTAGTAGATTTCTATTAGTGTTCCACCATGTGTACCATACACTTAGAACTCTTGAGGATTGTTTGGTTTACTGATGGATCAGAACAGATTTCATGTAGCAAAGAGTTTTCAACCTTTCCACTGTTTTGTGTCCTCCCTTTAAAATCCACAACTGTTTCTGAAAACTAACTTAGCAGATGTGTCCTTCTAATGAGAAATTTGGAATACGTTTATTTTTTATTTTTTTCCCTTTTCTTCCTTTTTGCAAGCCCCCAAAATTCATGTAAACCGCTGGTTTGTTGTTGGAAAAGCACAATGATGAAGGAAAATAGACTTGAAAAGGTTATTTTTTTCTGCAAATTGCAGTGCTTCTTGGTATTTACAGGCAGAAAAGAGGCAGCTGCATTCTGTCCCAGCCTGAATGCATAAAACTAACTTGATCGTCTTCTGAAGAATTTATGAATCATGGTTAATAATCAGCTTCAGGCCCTTCTGAGGGAAGAATCACATTTTGAAGCTACAAAGGTCCACTAAATAGCCCACGGGAAATGACCCTGCATCCCATTAAATATAAAAGCTCACTGCTGTAGGACTCTATGTCAGAGGTAAAACATTTCAGCCTCTGCTCCCTTCAAGTGTCAGAGAGCTCCGTCTGCCTAAATGCTTTATTAAGATTGAGGAAAAATACCAGATTGCTGCTTCTCAGGGAAAACTGTTTTCTTCTTCTTGAAGAAGTTTTTTTTCCCCTTTTACTTTGAGGAAAAGGAAAACAAACTCTTTCTTTTCTTCATTCTCATATATTCGTTATGGTCCACCTTTTTTTAAAGAACTTATCTTTCTTTTATCTATTTCATATGCCTGTGGCAAACACCATAGTTGTCTTCTTTCTATTCCAGGAATCAGTTATAGTGTATGCTTTATCTTAGTTAGACCAGATTGCTATTTTCCTATTTAAATGGAAGATATGGACTGAAAGTCATCTGTGAAGGTCAAGAAAGTGATTCTTAGTTTATTGTGATTTAAGTCTTTGTGGGCCACTTTTTGCTTGATGGAAGGCATAATCACAAGTATGTTATTGAGAAATAAAGTGAAATTCACATTTTCTTTAATAATCTATCTAAGTTTCCCAGGCATAAGCGGTCTCACATCTGCTTTCCTGTCTCTTCAATTGCAATGATGGTATTGGCCACAATTCCAAAGGAAAAAGTAAATTGCAAACCCTTCTTCCTGTTAGTCCAATAATTTTTTTGGGAAACATACATGGAATGTATGTGAAAGTGAAAAAAGACAAATAGACAGGCCTGCAGCTGTTGATTCTCACAGTATGATTTAAGCAGTAATAGCAACAAAGTGTGATAGTCTTATGGGTGTTAAAATGAATATTTTGTCTTTCTCTACTTATAAAGGAAAAAAAACATTGCCAAGTTATTTTCTGATACAACCATTCTGACTTAAGTCAATTGCCCATAGCCTCTAAGACTTTTATTATAAAAATTCTCATCATACCTGATGGCTGCTGAGAAGGTCCTTGGCATTATACATTTGACACAATATGAAAGCACCCAAGAAGATAGCAATTACAAAACCTAGTAGTGGTAGCAAGCTACCACCAGAAACAAAAGCCATAAATTATATTAGCAATATAAAATAGTTACCTTCAACCACTTGAGGTTTGACAGAGAATTTTCATCATGAAGAAAATAAAATGGAATGAAAAAGGAGGAATGCAAATATTTCAAAGTGGAAAAGAAGAAAATTACATTCTGATTCCATTATCTGAAAAATCTAAAAGAAGAAAACATTCTGGAAAGTAATCATTGTGAGAGTCTCCAACAAATTACACTTGATCTCACAGTATTTTAACTACAAAAAACAACAAAAAATTTTAAACTGCCCGCACAGAAATTTTATTTCTGAATGAACAGCTATCATTTTACTGCTGCAATGCAGCCATACTTGGAATATTGCCTGCATTTCTGGGTCTGAAATTGTAAGAAAAATGGTAAAAATTTTCAGGAATTTTAGGGGAAAAAAACCCAAAGCAACCTAACAAAAGACATTAAGGAAATAACATTAACAGAATTAAAAAAAAAAAAGGCCAAAAAACCCACAAAAACCCCTCAAACAACAAACAACAAACAAAGCAATGCCCAGTGGAGCTTCTGCTGAAAAAACCTGTCAAGAAACTTTTTATGTAACAAAAAAAGTAACCTCAGCTGTCTTATGATGATATGGAATGTTTGTCTTCTGACACATAAGGCAGGGTCCATCTGCTCTGGAGATGTGCAGGTTTCGAAGAATCATGTAAATCTTTTAAAATATGCAAACACAAATGCTTATTAGTAAGTTATTCCTTTCCATCCATCAGCTTTAAATGCTTTTTCTTTATTTTTGAATGCTGTGTTGGACTTCCTTCAGTGAATTGTCACCTATTTTTCCAGCCTGCAGGAACAACATAGTATTTTAAAAAAGTCCAGATGCTAGATGTTTGGGAAATAAATCCAAACACTGCTTTGCTCTGTTCTATTCATATCTCTTATATTACCAATATTTCACATCAAAGTTCCAGATTAAATTTCCAGAGAGTGTCACAGTAAAATCTTGAAAAAAACCCCATGCAAACACAAGAATTTAATGTTAAAATAACTCAGAACTAATATTTAAAATGCCAGAATACCAAAATAATAAAATAAAATGCAGTCTAATGAAAAAGTATTAGTCTTTTGGAAGTGATGAGAATTCCAAATATATTACAGCCAAAAAATTATATATACAAAACTTTCAAGTGTATTTCCTCCTTTTTATGCTCATCCTTTGCTCCTCCAAGATCCTCAGGCTAGTAGTTAAAATTTTGGGTGTGGAAGTTGTTTACAATAAGTCATCATCATCCCTAGTTTGGTGGCTATGTTGATGGTGTCATCTTCCTGGTATTGGTATATGCTTGGAGCAACTTTATGTGTTTGCATCCAAACTTTTTATGTACTTATATGTTTTGCATACATTGGATACTTGTTCTGTGCTTCCTTTGTTATAGACCAGGTTTTGCTAAGGTGACATTCTTGGCCATAGGAGGTCAGTTGCTTACAGTTCTCTTCAAAGTCACCCTTTTCCTGTATTTTCAGGATGTCTGCTACCATCCCTTGTCTTTAACCATCTATGCTGCATTTTATTCCATGACAATGGATTCTTCATTCCACATAAATATCAGTTATTACTGTGTATTAATCATGAAGTTTATAGAACAAAAACAACTGTTCAAAGTTAAGCTAAAGCTAAATCAAAGCAAGTAACTGTTACCTGATCATTAAATAAGCTAAAACTACCTCATGCTAAAACCACCACATGCTAAAACCAAATCTCCAGGCAGGCTAAGACAAGTCTCGGTTCCTGAGGTCTAAAAGAAGCCTGGGGCTTCTTACACGCAACTCCAGATTTCCTGGGCTAAAAGGGCACATTAAAGAGTAAAGAGAGAGCTTCTCACAAGCATTGAGCACAAGACTTCACAGTAGATACTGAGCAACAGTGCAATCGTTATTTATGTCTCTTGGAGTAGTAAGTCATGGTATGAAAAAGACATATGGGAGAGGAGAACAAGTGTGGGATACACGCTGGAGTTTCTCCAGCTCCTTCTGGAGTATGACTTCTTGGAGACAAATCTGGTTTGATACAAACAGCCAAAAAAACCTGAACAAACTCACACATTTTTAAACCATGTTTCCATCAAAATGTCTTTGCATCCTCAGATTGTATTTATTTATTTAGGTCATCACCTTGCATAAGGAAAAAAAAAATGAATAGTTACTGCCCAGTAATTATTCCAGAGAGATTTTGTTTTCTCATAACACAAGGTTATGATCATTCTTAGCCTTTTGTGTCATGTACAAAATGGTTGAATCCTACCTCATTGTCCCTCATGCCTTTCCTGTATAGAGGACAACCTCAAAAACCTGTCATGTACTCTGCAGGACAAGGCAGAAGTGTCATTAAAACCTTATGGAAACGGACAATATAATTTCAAGTGCAAAACTCTAAGTGCTTTCCCTGTGCCATATATACTCCATTATAAACCTATTAGTGATGTAGCTAATTATAGTACAACACATAGGTGCATAAAAGAGAATCTATGCATATTCAAAACCAAAACGGAAATAAAGTTCATTTTATAACTAGTATTTATCGTCTTTGTCTAGAGCCAAGGTGTTCTTTAATTTCTGTGTCCATGCAGTTCTATTTGGCCCAAGAAGGATGCACAAGTGTGCAGAATAGACTTACCAGGAGTCTGATAAAATATGTGCTTGCCCGTTCAATTCCTGGATTGCTGATTCAATGTCTTTGGAAACTTCTTGTGACAGCAAGCATCTTACTAAACATATATAAATGTATCTTGTGTATACAGATGGGTCCAGTGTATACAAAAACAAGAGAAAAGTAAAGCCATCTACTGAGAGTTGCTTACATAACTTGAACATGAATATTTTGTTGTTATTCAGTGCTTTACATTGCTAGACTTCATGGTGTTTTGTGAAATATTATCCACATTTCTGACTGTGAAAACTGAATCACAAAATGATAAACAACTTGTACAGTGTCAATGCACTTCAAGATTTGGTAAAGTTTTGGGGGCAAGCACCAGGTTTCATCCTTAGCTATAAAAACCCAATAAGACAAAAACTATCAGAACATTTTCTGTGATTATTTCTCTGATACAGATAAATGAAACAACAATAATATTTTATTTCATCCAGAGGAATACCTGAAAGTGTTTGCCATGCCACCTTTGGCTGACAATATTCTTGCAGATTTTTAATTCCCTTCTTTACAAATTCACAAGCATAGAAGCTGTAGGAAGAAAACTGGAAAACTCATAACATCAAAATAGTAAAATATTGTTTTAAGCATGTCTGTGGTGAAAGCATTTTTCAGGAAGATTCAGTTCTTTTCTATGTCAAAATAATTTTTTCAGGCACTTCTGTATATAAAATAATAATATTTTATGATTTATTTCTAAACACATTGAAGTGAACAGAAAGACCCTCAAATTTCCCACAGGTGAAGAAGAGGTGAAAGATTTTTCTTCAAGCTAAGAAAGCAGTTCCTTAACAGGCATAGAGCTTACTTGCTTAGAAAAAAAAAATTGAGTACAACTGTAAGAATAAAGTGAAGCTACTGAAAAGAAAAAAATATTTCCTACATAAAAGGTTATTTATGCATCTCACCTGGGATTAGCCAATAATTTGTTTCATATGTGAATCAAATGGAAAGCAATTAAAATATGATATATTACATAGAAAGACAGAAGTTTAGAAGCACATCTGCAGCCTACCACTGTGAAAAAAACACAGAAAAAAATGATGCAAAAAATGCCTGTAAATATGAAGTAATGTTACTAGTGCAAAATAGAACATCTGAGTTTTGTGAACTACCTTAAAAATAAAAAGAAAATAAAAATAAGAAGTGGTGGAGTGTAGTCTGGAGCTGCAATTCTGTATCTAATTATGCTTAACTTCTCTTAGTCATTACAAGAGAATGCTCTTCACTGCAATCCTGACAATGGCAATGCAGTTAATTATGCAAATAATGGTCTTCCTACAGGAATGCATCCTGTTGAAAAATCAACGTATTTTTAAACTTATTCAGTGCTTTCATATGAAGAATTCTGGACATATAGAAAGAATTCTTTCTAAGACGTGAGTAAACAAGAAAGATTTCTTGATTAGGGCTCGTTACAGTGACTGAATGATCAAGTTCTAGTTAGAGGAAAAATTCTGAATATATGCACAATTTACCACCGTAGTTTATTTGCTCTTCGACAGTTTTCACATTTCTATGCACAATGAGTACACAGTATCTGACTGGACTTCTCTAGTCAAGAGCATGGGAATCCTGTCTGCAAGTGGAATCTGCTTATAGTTCTACGAGAAGTTACCTAGTGAGAAGAGATTTTATTTTGCCAGAAGATCAAGTAATGCAATATCAAGCAATGTCAAGCTATGTAAGCCCTTCAACACAATGCCAACACAGACATATGAATGTTTTTTTTTTAATCAAATTTCCACTCTGTGGTAAGATTGGCATTCAGAAACAGACCAAACAATAAGACCTTTCCAGAGTGCAGGAAGTGGGGGGGGGGAATCTATATATAAATACTGGATGTGCAGTGGGTAGTTTAGCATATTTTGTCATAGGATACACAAAGTTAAGAAAACAAGTAGGGATTATCTTTCAGGTAAAGAACCATAATTTTCATACCCTATCATTATTCTCTGGGTTTTTTTCTTCATAAATACTTCCTCTGGTACAGAAATGGGAAACTGAGGCGGGGAAAAGATATACACTGTTACTTCCCCTTTTCTCATAGCAGTAATATTAAATAATAATACACCCTTTTTGGCCACATTCCACCTTGGCTTTTCCACGATGTCAAGATTTAGAAGATTTTGAAACCTTCTGTAGAATAGTTTAGGCATTCTGTTAATAGGAACAAACAGAAAAACTGTTTTGTGTCAAATATGTGATAGACATTTGATATATTTAGATTAATCTGTACATAAAATAATTGTATGATAATCTGCTTTAGTATAATAATATCTTTGTGTTTCCTTGACTTTATAGCAAGAAAACATCTAATTTGTGAAGAAAAGTGAAACACACTATCTTGCTAAGGTTTTCTTCATTAGAGTGTTTACAGCTACAATTATCATTTCTTTTCCCATCACAATGTAACAGTCAAATTCAGCAATCTTCTTGCATGTGGTGCAATATCTTGTTCTGTGGCTGACAGCAGTAGCATCAGTGATACAAATACCACACCATGTTAAATCTACACTGGTCCTATCAGAGATCTATTCCTATTTTCCTGGCCACTTCCTATGTCTAAATCAAAACATTAAATTTGTGTAGGCCTCTGGTTGTCCTGGCTCCACCAAAGTTCTGAGAGGTCTTACTTATCCCAGTCACCTTTACAAATGGGGAAAACAAAGATTTTAAGAGGACCCAGTTTGCTCATAAGGTACACAGAAGAATCCAGAAAAGCATTTTTAGTGGAGGTTCTCTTGAGCTGGTACCAAATGATCTCCAGCCAAATATGCACAAGAGAAGGCTGAAGGCTGCTGTGATATTAGCGCCACGTTCCAAAATATGGAAAGCAAAAGTATATACATCCATATATAATAATATGGAGAAAGGTTTGAAGTACATAAATGTTCATATACAGTAGGCAGAACCCACACACCTTCGTTGTGCAGAACTCATGTAACAATTACCTGATCCATCCATGTCCCATGGGGAAAAAGAGGTTGCACTATTCAGAAGACCCTTAAGTTTAATTTTCTTTTTATGGAGCAAAGATCTATTCTCACAGGTTCAAAATATATTTTAGAGCCAGAAGAAGGGCACATTTGTAGGATTTATGCTACTATTGACTGTTCTCATCTGGACATAAAAAGAGTGGTCTAATTTTTACTGTACCAGTTGTGGGGCTGTGATGGGTTGATCCTGTCTGGGTGCCAGATGCCGACCAAAGCTACTTTATTATTCCCTCCTCAAATGGACAGGACAGAGAAAATATAAAAACAGGCTTGTGGGTCAAGATAAGGACAGGGAAAGATCACTCACTGATTATCACCATGGGCAAAATAAACCCAGCTTAGGGAAAGTTAATTTAATTTATTACAAATTACCAATTACCAGTTAAATCTAAGTTGAGTAATTAAAAAAATTATATAAAAAATAAATTCTAAAAGCAACTTCTCCCCACCCCTTCCCTCTTCCTGGGCTCAACCTCACTCCTGATCTTTTCTACTTTCTCCCCTGCAGCAGTGTAGGGGGATGGGGAATCAGAGCTGCATCACACTCTACCTCTGCGGCTCCTTCCTTCTCAAGGGAAGGACTTCTTACAGTCTTCCCCTGCTACAAATGGAGTCCCTTTCATGGGAGATAAACCTTCATGAAGCGATGTGAGTCATTTCCATGGGGTGCATTCCTTCAGTAGCAGGTTGCTAGATCATGGGTTCCCCACAGGATCACAAGTCCTGCTGGCAAACCTGATCCAGTGTAGGCTTCTCTCTCCACAAGGCCACAGATCCTGCAAGTAGTATGCCCCAGTGTGGACTTCCCATAGGGCCAGAGTCTCCTTTGGGCATTCACCTGCGCTGGTGGCCCTCTCCACGGAGCCGCAAATGTATCTCTGCTCCACCAGAGACCTTCATGGGCTGCAGAAGGACAGCCTGCCTCACCATGGTCTGCACCATGGTCTCCAGGGAAATCTGTGCTTCTGAACATAGAGCACCTCCACCCTCTTCTTCACTGACTGTCCTAGTTTACCAGGTGGGACCAGTTAACACTGTGTGGGGGTGATCAAAGCTGTGTATTCTACCCTCTCTATTCATTTCCCAAGGACAATGGACCGTTAGCAGCAGCTGCCCAGGGAGTCATTAGCACCTTCACACCCAGCCTGGGAGGGGCGTGGCTGCTAATGAGCCATCAACAGTTCAACAATACCCCATGACTCCCAGAGTTAATCACCCATTGTGTGAGTCCCCGCCCAGGGGGAGGGACTGGGTGCTCCATGAGGGCACACAAGTGGTGGGTAAGAAGACCTCAGAAACCTCTCGTTGGATCCAGAGGAGCAGCAGGACCTCAACAGGAGGAGATCACCGCTCTTGACCAGACTACAGCCATCACCTGCACCAACAGGTTTCTCACTTCTTTTTGCTTTGGACTTGGGGGGAACCACATGGGTCTCAGGACAAGGGCTAACAAACCCCTTTGGGTTTGTGACCCAGGACACTGGGTTATAATGTTAGGTTTTATGAGTTGAAAGCAATTTCTCTTTGTGTCAATGTATTTACTGTAATATTATTATTAAATTTTAGCCTCTGACTTATAATCTCTCTCGTGGTGAGTTCATTTTCCCTGCTGGTTCACCTTTAAACCAGCACACTGACCTTGGTATCTGCAGAGATATTTTTTTCACATAGTCTCACCCACTCTTCATCTGAAGTTGCATATTTCCCCACCATCCCTTCTTAAATCAGTTATTTGCCACTGTTGCTGATGGGCTTGTCCTTGGCCAGCAGCAGGTTTGCTTGGAGCTGGCTGTCATTGGCTCCACAGGATACAGAGGAAGCCTCTGGCTTTAGTCACTCCTGTAGCTAGCAAACACTTGCACAATTTATAAATGACCATGAAGACATTTATTTTATAATGATATCATAATGCAAGCAAAGAGTTGATAAATAAATATAAACACTGATTTATATTTTTAATATTTTTCTGTACCATGAAAGGACACCAGTTTGGGAGAGGTATTGAAAACCTATGGAGAACCTCTACAGAAAAGGGTCTGGCACTGTTCTATTAAGCAGGGCCATGCCTGCAAACTTCAGAAGGAAACAGACATTGGTACTGTTTCATGCAAATCTACCAAGATTTGTCTTTGCAAAGAAAATGAAGGACAGAAATAAAAGACTATTATTAGCATAATATTACTAAGAACAACATGTAGTCAGACTGATCAGACTGATCATAGCCTTTTTATTAGCACACAATTCAGAGATATCCCAAATTATCTTTTAGTTGGTTTCCTTATTAATTCAGCTAGAAAAGACACATCGTTACAAGATTAAAATGGCATTATTATTGCTGGGTGAATATGAAGCTGACTGGAAACAATAGTTGTGACAACAATCACTGAAAAAGAAAATTAAATATGTCTAAAAGTACTACTGATAAGGCTGTAGTCAGAATTTTCTTTTTTCAATCTACATTATAACAAGTAACTGTTTTTTTTCTTTCGTGTTACTAAATCATATATATTAGACTAAATTGCATCAACATTAATACATTACTGTTGTGTTTCACTTACTTGAAACTGGGAAATATTTAAAAATTTTCCAAAGATGGTATATCATGACTCTTGGAAATACTTACCTACATGACTCATGAAAAAGAAAGATTTTTCCAGCAGGTAAGAACAATACAGACAAAGAAATACCTTGCAATGCAAATAAAAAAGATGAAAAAAACAAACACTTCCGTCAGTCTGACTGTAAAATCATAAGAATGCAGAGTATGATATGCATTAAGCATAATTATATACAAATGCATACTTTGAAAATGAACATCAAAAGTGTGTTTATATTGCAGAGAAATTAAGCACATGTCCCAGTTAATATTAATAACTTCCTTGTTATAAGAGTAGGTTTTCATTTTAAGAGCATTTTATTGTGTAGTCTTTCCCACTGAGTTGAAATCTCTGTTACAGTTCTTACACCAAAACTACATGAGTAGACCACTGTTGTGGGCAAAGAAGCTTTCCTAGTTTGTCTGACACTGCCACTTCCAAATGGGATATTACAGAATCACATATGTGATCCTGTACAAAGTCCTCTTATATGCACTGTTCTAGCTGACAGACACCTTTTCAATTTGACAAAGACATGCATCAGAAAATGGAAGAAAATAAATCAGTGGGACAGTAAAATAAAAGTTGAAAATAGTGGAAAATGGTGGAGGAAAGTTGCTCTGTGATGTAGGAAGTCTAGACTTAAATGCTAACTAACCATGTTTTTGGAAACAGCCTATGATTCTGGACAACTAATGATTCCTGGGCCAATCCATACAAGAAATCTCCAAGGAGAAATAATTATCCTGGTCCCAAGTCAGTCCATAGGAAAACATCATGACATTCTTGTCGAAGAGCCACTCTGCCATACTAGATAGAACATACTTAAGAGTTCTGTGTGAGTAGAGAGCTGAAAAAACCTCTACTGTCTTGCAATATTTAAAAAGGGAAACAACATGAAAGTGAAAAAGCTACTTTTAAAAAACTAAAGGGAGCACCTGAAAAAGTAAAATCTTCGCTGGAAGATTGGAGCCTCATGTTGGAGGAACCACACAAATGCATAAATCTTCAAAGATTTGGGAAAGAACAAAGGAAATTCAGCCTGGGCAAACAGCAGAGTAAGGAAATCTATTAAAACTAAAAAGGAATCCTGGAAAAACTTGAAGTTCAATCTGAATAAAGAAACCAGAATAGAACATAAATTTGGTAAATTTACTAAATATAGTACTAAATATAGTAAGGCCAGACAGAGACAAAAAGCTAAAATCTCATCAGGGAAAATGAGAGCTTGGATGACAACATAGACTAAAACATAAACCTAAATTACTATTTTGAATCCTCCTGCATCAGGTAGGTGTTTGATTTTTTTTTTTTTTTTTTTTTTTTACAGAGAACAGAGAAGAGAATACATGTATCACATTTAAATGTCTGGAGTACAGCTCGTAGAACAACTTGACAAAATGAATGATTTTGCATCATCAAAGCCAAACCATGTTTCCAAGGGCTCTGCTGAAATTCAAGGAATAAATGCCTAAACTACAGACTGATGTATGCAACTTTGCACTTAAAATTGCCTTTATACTAGAGGACTAGAAGGTGATCTGCTCTGGAGATCCACATAGCAATAATCTATACTGGGAATGAAACTGATTGAAAATAACACAAAGCCTGGAGGCTCTGCAGAGATTCTTAAGGAAACAAAGTAGCCATGGTATAAGAGGATAGAGTCCAACCTGAGTAAATAAATAAATTATGAGGCAGTGGAAAAAAGGCTTTTTTTTCCATAGACAAGTCACCAGTGAAGTTCTGAATAAAGTATATGGCAAAGTTTTTTGATCATGATGATTTATTTGGGATATTAGAAGAGCTACCTTCAGAGAGTTACAGGACTACACAGCCCTGAGATATTGGATGATAAACTGAAAAATGGAACTTAACTCAAAGAAATGTGATGTACATATTGAAAAGCAGACCTAATTTTATGACAGATTTTATAATGATGTGTTCTGAAATTACTATTAGCACTCAGGAATGAGAATATCAATTATCATAGATAGCTTCACAAAATTATCACTTCACTGTTCAGTAAAAGGAAAAATGCTCAAATGTTAGGAACTAATAGGTAAAGAATAGAAGACAAGACAGAAAAAAACCCATTTATTCAACTATATAAATCTTCAGCACACCTGCATTTGAATGTTGTGTACATCTGACCCTCTTATCCTAAAGGAGATACAAAGGGAATTCAGACATATGTAAAAAAAACCCCCAATGATGAAAGAGGATGATCTATTCAAGAGTTTAGAACAGTTTCCAAGTGAGAAAATGCTAAATAAACTAGCATGGTTTGAGATAGACAGAAAGAAGGGAAGTATGATGTCATCTGTAGGTTTAGAAGTGACGCAGTGTAGAGACCACACCCCCTTCAGTCCTAGAACTGCATTCAAATAAAACCAGCAGGTGATAGGTTCAAATTTTCACACAACTTGTAAATCAGTGGGAGTGACACCCAGTGTGAAAGGCAATGGGAAAAATGGCTTGTCTGCATTCAAAAAAGCCTTGGAATGAAATATGAAAGATGTCATTGGAGTCTATAAAGAGTGGAGATAACCCCTCTACCTCCAAAATTTTCCTAAGTGTGCAACTGATGAGGGTGAATGTTCAGGGATGTTTCACAATATACTTCTCATCTTCCTCTCCATTTTTCCAGACATCTGCTTTTGCCTCCTCTCAGAGACAGGATACGAGACCGGACAGGCTTTTGGTCTGATCTTGCACAGCTGTTCACATAGTTTTCATGATAAAAGTCACTGTTCTTCACTACAAAAAATAAAAATATTTGATTTTTTTTCTGTTAAACTTTCCATGTAATAGTCATGAGTGAGTGCTATATTTCTTTGCAAGTGAACTTGAAAGACCTCCTCTTGATTGTCATATGCTGAATGCAGAGTTCCATAGTTTCTGTCCCAACTACACAGTGCTGTTAAGAATACTACAAGAATACTACAAGAGCTTAAAAGTATGTTCATTGTTGTGGAAACCTTTAAAACTTGAATGAAATTCACAGAAAATTTCATGGAAAATTTGTAAAATATTTTTAAAATTTTATATAGAATAGGAAGTCTTAGCAATTATTCAGATTGGGTGGATATTCTCCTGGAGATGACTCTAGATGCCTGTCACAGGCTGAAGTTTGCTGCAATGCATCTTGACTTCCAGATAACACCTTTATTATTTTTACCAGATATGCCCAATAACGTTAGTGGCTTTCAAGCAATACTCTCCAGGGCACTTTCAATGTGAACAACAATAAAAGTCCAGAAGTTTTGCTTTGCCACTTGAGAAGAAAGTGACTCGGAAAACTGCTTTATAAGGAAACAATGTAAGCCTCCTTGGTGACACATAGTCTGCATTCTGCACTACGTCTCTTCTCAGCCATGGAAAATACTATTGTCAATAGAAAACATAAACATTTAAGAGACTGGAAAGAAATAGCAAATAGCAAAACGTAAAGGAAAAGTTAAGGGTTTTCACAATCTAAACAACCACAATATGTTATCTGGAGATCAAGATTACAGATTACCATGAATCATCCCTTCTAGCAGCCACTGTAAATCACTGTACCCCCAGTTTAGATTAGGGAGCAGGAGTTGCTTTTGATTCTGTCATTAGGAATGTAAGGGTAAGAATTGTCACTGAGATAGTCAGGGTATAATGTCCAGCAGAAAATGGGGGAGAGAAGAAACAGCAAGCTGTAGGATAGGAATACTGTCATGTCTTGCTGGATATTTTGGACTTGGCATGAATTCTGCCTAATTTTGCTTTGTATTTCATGAATTCTGTGCACCCAACGCAGCTTGAAAATGGTAATCATCTCAGTATTGGGAATATATATCTCTAGGTGTGGTTTCTCATACCTGCATTGAAATGAACCAGTATGTTTCAGATGCTTCATGCTGGACTGGGACTTTCTTTTTGCTGTTAGAAAGTCCAATAGTCTGTGACATTTCCAAAAAGACTTTAGTTGTTCTGTAATACAGAGATGAGCACTACTGATGAGCAGTGCGAAACAATTTAAGAAATGGCTGCAGACTGTGCAACTGAAATTCATGTTGGCTAAATCTAAACAAGGAGAAGGGTTACAGAGGTCAAATGTAGTTATGTAGTATGTAAAGAGTAAAATGAGCAAGTAATTGAAAGGCTTTTGAAAAATATATAAACAGTCTAGTAGAAAGACAGACTGAAGAGAGTTTATACAAATAAGCAGAAGAAAGTTAAAAGGATAATTATAAGAGCAAAGAAATAATATTAGATGTCAAGTTCTATGGAATATTTCAATTAAAGGCTCTTCAACTATATCTGTAATAGACACTTAGGTTCAAAGGTTAAATTGTCCTATTAGAAACAATGATGGGGGATTGAAGACAGGGCATAACCAAATGACAATATGTTAAGTATTATTTAGCTTTTGTTATTACAGCTGAAGAAGAAGATGGAAAAGTTCTTGGTAGAAGAATAGTGTTTCTCAGAAAGGCAGGTGAGCTACTAATAAGATGCAGGTAAAATTGGAAGTAAATGAGTCGATTAGCTGCAAATGTACATTATCTTGGTGTCATAGAGGGAAGTGTAGGAGATGTAGGAAATAATCTCTAAGTGGCTATAAATTAGGAAGTTATAGATTATTATCTACATCTTTTGTATGTTACCTTTTTTTCCAAGTCTCATATAGTAGTGGGGTAACACAAATGCCTTTACAACTGTTTTGCTCAGTGTGGCTTGTTGCAGGCCTTTATCAAGCGAAGTAACAGAAATTATCCAGGTTAGTGGCAGATTATACAGCAAGACATAGTACCCAAATACAGAGGCGGGAACATAGAATAAAAGGGCAAAACCAATGCAAACCTTTACTGAAGAATCATCTAAATGAAGAAAAAAATAAAAAAAGAAAATAAATGTTGGGAAAACCTAAGAAGATTCTTGCAAAATATACAGAAATGTATTTCCTCAGATCAGATACCAGCACTGCAATGAAATATTAAAGCTTTGAGCTGGAAGAGTATCACAGCATATAAATGAACACATTAACCAGCTCGCTTTATAAACTGTGAGAAAAATTCAAGTAGAGTATCATATTCAAAAGAATTGGAAATGTTCATATGGCATAAGTTTTAAAATAACACTACAGAACAAAAGCAACATACACTGTATAATGAGAGGAATTAGAATATTTTTATGAGAGAGACAAATAAGAATAGTACACAGTGCACAGTGACTATAAAGACTTAAATACAAGTTAAGGTTTCTGTCATTAAATACTTCTTGAAAGCATAGGTTCAACACTTTTTATTTTCAAAATTACCTATTCAATATTCTCCTAAAGACGGAAGGACATTCAAAAGTGTCTTCTATTAAAACAGGGAGAATTGAGAGTTTCAGAGAGTTTTGAATATCTGCCAGTTTGAGTGCATCATCTTTCTTAACACCATTTTTTACAGTGAAGAGTCAGATCTGTGTTGCCTTTGACAGCCTTGTTTTGGCTTTTCCACTTTTTATTGCTTACAGACAAGATTGACTTGATCAGCCTCTTCTCTATGACAGCTAATATCAGCTAAAAGAGTTTTCTTTGGTGAATCCCATCTTCTCTTTATATTTTGCACCATCAGAAGCTATGAGCTTCCATAGGAAAAGGAGCCTTTAGGATGCAAAATGGAAAGTGGATGGATGGAAATCTATCCAGAAATCTTCCCCTAATTATAGGTGTCTAGGCAGCCAGAAGAGCAGATTCAACTGTGAATTAAAGAAACAGCAACGGTCTTTGTCATAGGCACAATGGGGAAACTTTCCATTAGTGGGTTTTGGCCCTTTAGGGGAACTCTAGAGGAAAAGAGCAAGAATTTTTCATCATTCAAATTTTCCTTCTGTAAAAGTAAGACATGGAAGAGTCACATTAAGAATCTCAAGCCTTGCTCTTGACTAAAACTCTTCACATCTCAGAGGCAAGACTAATAGTTTTATTTTCACTTCAGTCCTCATAGACTATGCATCCCTCATACACTCCTTGCCAACTTTACATGAGATACACCTCCTTCACCACAGGACTTGATTATTGTAATTTTCTCTTTAAAAATCACAGATTTGTCACATCACCTCTGAATATAAGAACTTAACTGCTCTACTGCTATTTAGATGAATTGGAAGCATATTATTCTATTACTGTCTTTTGGACAGTAACTGCTTCTTAAAAAGCTGATTTAGTATAAAATGCCACAATTTTTTAAACCTCTTACTAATGCCATTCTGTTCTCGAATCTCATTTTGATGGATATCTATGCCATGTGTGTCTCCTATTATTTGAATACCATACTGCCACCTCTTTGGAAGGTAAATGTCTTTTACATTGTTTATTTCAAATTTATTACAATTCTGGATTCTGTCGCAATGTACATTTTTTTTATGTCTTTATGGTGTTTAAAAATAAAAATGTCCCAAAAGATTGAGACAAAAGATATCAGTAACTTATCATTATCATGATAGAAATTATGTTTTTTATTTCAGTACTTTAGATCCAAAGAGAATAGACCATTATCAGTAACTTGTTATAATTATTACATCTATGCAAAAAGTTTCTGTATTTCAACAAAATTCTCAGTAAGAACAATATATACTAAAAGGTAAATATTGAGGCTTAAATCAGATTAAATCACAAATCTGTTTTAATCATGAAGGGGGGGGGGGGAAGTCCTTGAATTATTTTCCTTTTTCTTGCTACATATCTCAAGCCATTACTGCCAACCCATCAAATGAAAACTGCATCTTCTAGAAGTTAAAATTGCAAACACTACAAGTCATGTTGCAGTTGACATGAAAACAACCATTTCTGGCATATCTTGTACTTTTACAGCTGACTATTCTCTCCCTGACATTTTTAGTAAAGTTGAGCAATATCCAGATTCCAGCCTTGATACCAGTCGGCACAGCAACATTCATCTTAAGATGACATCTGTTGAGAATTTTTCAATAACTTAATGGTTATAAAGCATGTGAGGAGGGGGATAATAGAGGGATTATGACATAAAAATGCTAAAGCCCTTGTGGGGGAACTGCTGCACATAAAGTTTTGATTTGGTAATTCAAACTAATGCAGTTTGTAGTCCTCTAGAGAGAGGGCAATAATGGTGCACAATATGCTCTTAAACACTGATGCATAACACATTGTGCTAGAGCCAAAAGGCAGTGTACAATACCATTATAGTGCAGAGAGAAGTAGTAACTTTGGAAGTTGCTTTCACAAAGATTGGAATGCACAGGTAACAAATAATGCTATTCTTCTCCTTTCTGTGCTCCTTAATCTATTCATTGGGGCATCCTACAACAGCATGGCCTTGTTTCTTGTTAATATGATAAACAATAAAGCTAAGAGTACGAAGATTAGTGTCATGCAGTACACATGGGCTTACTATTTTTGGGTGTTTTTTTAAAGGATGAATAAGGGAGGATTAAAATTGTTCATTGTCTTTGAAATGTAATGAAATAGGGAATGTACATATTTGACAAACCTAGAAAACAGAGACAAAAATTAAAGATCTCTCTACCCATAATGTATACAAATTTAGTAGTAACAATATTTTATTGAGGATAAAAAGCCTGCAGAAGTTCTTAAAATGGAATAGAATGCTATTAAATAATTAATGAAAATCTTGTGCACTGTACAAAGAATATACTTTTTTTTTCCATTTTGCCTATTTTATTATTGTTGAAATTGATTTATTTAATTTACATTGCATGTGCTGCTGGATGTAATGTGAAACATAATATTTAAATGAGAACACAAATTTTTTATTACTTCTCCAGGACTTCTAACAGCATGAATTTAAGGAGACAAAATCAATTTTTTGGATGACAAATTGTCTGGAAAACAAAGTAAAGCAAAAAATATAAGAAAGCTCTACTATATGAGCTGATTTTCTAGAAAATGCATACACAGATGATTTCTTGGTTTGCGAGGACCCTATAAAGGTTGAAAACTCCATAATTCACTTCCTGTAAATATGAAAGTTTGAGAAAAAGGGTCTGTCATTTAAAATAGTTTTTCTTCTGAGAAGTCCCATAAGAAATTTTGTGACGTTGCATAAATGGTGATTCTTATCTCCCTTTTGTTGCCTGAAAATCAGTTTTCTGGTGCAATTTGGTTGATTTATCTTATCATCCTTAATGACATCAACATATCAAAAACAAAGTTCAATTGCATCTCAATGTGGTGCTTGTCCAACTGGATGGGACCAGTCAGCCTCCCAGAGGCCTTTGTCCCTTAACTGTCTCTAAAGGAGTAGCCCAGAGAACTAGCTTATCTCATTCTAACTGTCAAAAGCAGGTGGAATTTATGTGTTAATGACCAGAGAACTGTGGTGGAAAAAATCTCAAACAAAACCAAAAAGCAAACAGGGGAAAAGCTGCACAGTCCTGCATGCAGGTACCATTTCAGGCAACAAGGTTAAATTTGCTGGCTTTCTGCTGCTGCTCCAGTAAGTCTCAAATCATAGATGTCATCCCTATGCTGAAGTGCGAGGCAACTAAGGGTGTGCAAAATGAGTTAGATGCTTCTACTGCTCCCTCTTTGCCTCATTCCAGGTCTGTGAGCCCTCTGCGGTAACAGGAAAACCACTCTATACTCAGCAAGGGATCAGACTCTGAGGCCCTGCCTAGTTTCAAGTGTCATATCTGGTACGGCAATGTTAGCAAAGAGTGAGTGAGTCTGCCCTAGGTTCTACCTTGTGCTTCACTGTGGTCTTCCACATGTCTGCTGCACAAAAACCTGTTCCAGTCCAGTGGGTTCCTGAACCACAGGGGTCTGTGTAACAGTATGTGGTACTTCATGTGCTCAAGAGGCTCATGCTTTATGAACAGCACTTGTGGCAACTGAAAGCTTTTCAAAGATGCTCACTTCTTCTCAGAGAGAGTAATTTATGTGCCACTTGATTGAATTTAATTTAATGGTTTTTTGGCATCCCAGAGCATATAGCGGTCAATGTCTTTCTCCTCTTTTGTCATTGAGTTGCACTCTTGCATTTTTTTTCACACATTGCTGGTGACAGTAACTAGTTTTAGGCTCCTTTCCAGTTGTTTTCCAGGAGGAGCCTGATTGCTAAGTTTGTTAAGCAAATGGAAAATTCTTCATTTATAATCAAACTGGTGAGAATTTTCATTTTCAGCCGAGGTGTTTTTAAGCTTAATCATGCCTACATGAGTGGGAAGCTAGCAGACAGTGGATCTCCAGAAATGAAGGTGTTGCTTGGCAGGGTATTCACCAACAATACAGCAAAGAAGATTTTGGGGCTCCCCAAATCAGTGTTCTAACGCATCTGTGTGATGCAAATAGAGGCTGATTTGGAAAAAAAATTAAGTTTGGGTTCAAATATGGTGTTCTGAATGTGTCCCACATAGCTTTCTCCTAGCAAGAGCTATGTTGGATCAGGCCCATCATAAACAATGTGCTCAGTGATCATGTGCTTACTTCTCCTCTAGAGCAGAACAGTACTAGCATGTTTGTCTGGTGAAGCATAGCTCTTTCTGATTGAGAAACTGTGATGCTAGAGACATTTCTCAACAGCGTAGTTCCCCCTCTCCTGTCTTAAAACACCTGGAAAATTGTAGGAACATAGATGTTGCACAACTGTCAGTGGTAGACAATAGTTCCTCACTCACGCCTAGTCAACGAGTGGCAAAGGTAATGTTTAGGTCCTGCAGTTCCCACTTGTTCATGAGGAAAGAATGCCAGGCAGCAATGATGGTGATCCTTTTTTAAGCTATAGCAAATTTACAGTGCACATGCAAACCAAAAGGTAGATATAGGAAAGTATAGATGCTACTCTAATAATTCAGCAAGATAAGTGATTTAGCTCCAAAAGAATAGCTTGCCTTTTATCCATTTTCCAAGCCTGCAAGTTCTGGGACATCTACTGGGTGTGATGTATGAGATGCATATTATCTTTGGAAATAGAATGTTGGGATAGAAATTACCATTTAAAAAAATATTTTATGACATATCTACCAATAAAAACACTCAAAATTCTATTCCATGCTTAATATATAATAGGAGAAATTACATGGAATATATGTAAATCCTTTTATGTTTTCTTTACGTATAGTATCGTAATCCCTAATGAGAATTTGCTGCATTGTTCCATTGCCAAAGTGATGTCTACAAATGAGGGCTCAGGGAATTGCTGCAGGCTTTCTCATGAACTGAGCCAACAAGCCACTGTGGACACAAGCCTGAGTTTTTGAATTAAGAAAGAAGAGGATTTACACATGTAAAGATATTTGTCTCTTTTCCCTTTCAGATTACCAACAAACAACTCCTCCTTTCATTTACTGGCAATAATTGGAAATGAGATGCAAACCCTAAAAATGTTTGCATGCTCCAAGTCTCCTCCATCTTTCTCAGCTGCATAATTTGTTCTGCTAAAAGATGCAACTCTTCTTAACAGTTGCCACTGATTAATTAATACAATAACTTGAAAATTTGCTATTTTAACCATCTTCTAAACACTTCTGAAAACACTTAAATGCCATTTTGCAGACAAATTAGTTGTGAAACTATCTATCAGTTCAACTTTGAGTTAGAAGTTTGTACAAATAAATATATTCTATATGTTACTCTTTTCAAAGAATGTTTGATCTAATAGCTTCTAAAGACAGAATCTTGTTTGATTTCCTCATTGTTTAATACCTAAAAGAGCAGTCTGAAAAAGATGAAAGTTGTATTACTTTGCTTAACTACTTAGCATTAGAAGACTCAATATTTTGTGAATTACAGAAAAAGGCTCAGTTTAAAGGATGATTTATTTCCCCCCCCCGATTGCCTCTCTGCTTGGAAATACTAAGTGGCCTTAAAGTGCCAAGGAATCTAAAGAATTTTAAAATAATATCAAATATCTTAAGCATTTCTGTATGGAAAAAAATAAATTCAGTATACTCACACATTCAAAATTCAGATATTTAATGATTTTTATAACAGATCTTATATACACTACTGGTATATACTTACTTGAGTTACACAGGAAACCCACAAAGAAAAATAGAACTGCCTTTGTCCCTGTACCCCTTGTGTCTGTGCATGGCCATCTCACTTGCTGGGATTTGAAGTATGTGGCTCTGTGGCACTTTGCACCCCTTATCTTTCCTTCTGCATTTGGATAGTATATATTTAGATTCTCAGATATCAGTGCAGAGCAGAAAACTTTCAGGAATATGTTTCTATAATCATTTGTATACATAATGTTATCTACATATTTGGGGAAATAATTATTAAATGTTAAGGCACACTAGCTAGCAACAGCTAGGAAAATTTCAGGGTCATGGCTGCTGATATAATTTATTGTACACTAAAACCAGTATTCACTCCCTTCTGAAAGAACAAAAGATAAAACCTCTCTTGCACTTTTACATCACTTTCTTTTTTCTTTTCTATTTTTTTTTTTAAAGAGGTGATACCTACACTCTGGACTCTTTCCAGTCAATTCAAATGCAGAATTCTTTTTCAGAAATGCGTATTTTATTCTACAAGAAAGCCATATGCCCTGAGAAATAATTTCTTAAAAGCAGTTGAGTTTTGCTAGTCCACTGTCTGAGGTGAATTCAAAAGCAGTTATAGTTTGAACATAATCGTCAAGTGTAAAAATAACTGTTTTTAAAGGCAGTGTTCTCCCTGTAGTTTATAATCAAGGTTTTATAACTGAGGTGGTATATTAAGAAAAGTTTGCAGTTAAAACTCTGCAGTGGAAAATGTCCCTCACATCAGATGGCAGGACTCACTCTATCAAGATATAATTAAGCAATAATCTCACAAAACACAGTCATTACCAGCATTTAATGACTACTTTGTTGGTTAACAGTTCAACGTGAAGTTGAGGATTGTTAACACTCTATCAAACTTCTTGTTAAGTGTGCTATGTTTTTATTTAAACACACTTGGATCGCAGCTGGAAAGCTGTAGGGGGAATCAGGCATTCCCAAGTGGCTAATGACCATTTTTTTCCACCACTCAGAACACAGGGCACATTCCTATATGTTTATATAATAGCTGTTAACTACAGATGGCTGATGCCACCCGATTTTGGTACTTTGTGTGACCTTAACCATCTACTGTATTTGTAACCAGTTGGTTTTCTTTTGTTGCTGAGCTTTTGCAGAGTAAAAGAATTTTATCTCAGAGCCTTTTGGGGAATCCAGACAAGAAGTCATAATAATTACCACAGAAATAAATAGTAACACAACAAAGTAGAAGTGCCTTTCTAAATCCTATGACAACTCTGCCTGAATCAGATTTATTCTGATTGGCTAGAAATGGAACCATTTTATCTTGTCAAGTGGAAGGCCTGGGAATTAATCTTACAAAGTCTACTGAGATAATTCAGCCTCGGAATATTGTATGCAAAGCAGAGTTCTCCCTCTGAGTTAATGGCAATTCTTCTTCAGAACTGCCTGTGGCCATTTCCCTTTGTTTCATACAATAGCATAGGTGCTGATATGTTTATGGTTTACAATAACTTTCTGGACAGGTAGCAACATTTCCACTGCAACTGAAGGAACCTTATATTGTGACATGGGTCAGACTTGCTTAAAAGCAACAAGCAAAGAGGGTAACTGACATGACGTCATACATGGGTTTGTTGACTTTGTTGAAATGCCCATAACAGTCAAGGAGTCAAAAAATTCTGCCTAATCAACTTGATAAGTTATTATCAAAAGGATCTATTTCTTTGTCATGTCTGTCAGGGTAATCCGGAATTCATTACCATATTAATGTCCTGACTGGGCTCCTCTGGACCTCTGAGTTTTGTTTGTTGAAGAGCTTCCTGGGGCGTTTGGAGAAACAAAGCGCACTCTCTGGAACATGAGGCATTCAGAGCCTCGTACAGATGGGCCCGGGCTCTTTGTTCTTCTCTGCCTGGGAGGCTGTTATGGGAAGCAGCCAACCTGCAGTCTGTCACAGTGAACATTGTCAAGTCATTGTGTACTTTTAATTGTTACTATGTACATGGAATCTGAAAGGTCGCTCTGGATATAGAGTACAAGTGCACAGAGCCCTTTGCCAGACCAAACAGCTGTCCTGTGGTGTTCCCATATTCAGCTCCAGTCACCTTTCCCTCATTGAAGGATCCTTCTGACAGAGCAATTAAAACATACGATTTATTACTAAACAGTCAGTAAGGAAATCTTAGAAGTACACTCTTTCACCACTTCACTGTTTCCCATGTGACTGTCTTAACAGGTCCTTTTATATGTAAGCAATTATTTCTGCCCCAATGATATTACAGACCCAGCAAGAGTAATTAAAGAGCTGACAACAAAGTACAATAACAACCTCAAAATTCAATCAGAAAGGTCAAACTGTATACCAAATTCCGCACTTAGACACTCCTAAATAAAATTAAACTCCCTAAATTTGGCTGGCCTGAAAGAGATGAACTCCATTCTTTTCTTTACTGAGAATGCATGAATATTCCTTTAGAAGACTTGTGTAGCTTCTCATTTTTATCTGCAAAAAAGAATCAGTCTTAAAGGAAAACTTGATTGTATGTGGTGTGAATAATCCTTCACTGTAGAAGTGCTACTCACCAGGGTGTCTAAAAACCATGTTAAGTCTAGATATGCTAATATTTGTTTCCCCATCATGCACCTCACCTTTTGTTTAAAAAATATGAATGCTTGCTAACTACAGCTGAACACTAATATGATGATGTTTCTAAAGCTTTGTAAAGTAAATGAGGTTTATGAATATACTTATGCATGCAAATTTAGGAATTAATAAATACTGAAAAATTATTTGTTTTAAGACAAAAATGCAGAGAGATTTCCAGTTCCCGCCCATTGCTTATCCCAGATATGGAAAATACGAGGAAGCCATATAGAGAAGTTGTTGTGAAGAACATGGTCATTCTCATACAACTGTTGTGTATTAAAACTTGTTAATGGATAATTTCCATGTTGTATATATGTAAAAAGTAATAAATATGTATATAAATTAGTATTTCTACATGTGCATATGTGGGGAAAAGTCCTAAATTTAACGTCCTTAAAAATAGAATTTAACACTAAAAAGTCAAAGATAATATGAATACACTTTAACTCAGCTTCTAAAGTATTATACAGGGAGCTCTTAATGATTAAGAGTATGATTTGTAATTCTGAGGGTCTTGCACTCCTGAAAATATACATCTAGTAGTATACTGAAATGGCTATTCTTTAATTTGGTACTGATTTCCAACTCCTTGGGGAGTGTGGGCTGCTCTTCCTTTTTTCCTTTTACTTTTTATTTTCACCTTTTTTCCTGCTGTTTTTTTCTCCTGGTTTGTTCCCTGTTCCTTATTCTTACAGAATCATAGAATGACAGAATCACAGAATGATTAAGGTTGGAAGGGACCACACTGGATCATCTGGTCCAGCCTTCCTGCTAACACAGGCTCATCCTAGACCACATTGCATAGAATTATTCTTACCCTTATCTTTATTTCATCCCCCGTTTTCCTTTTTTCCCCTTGAATACGGAACATCAAAAATCTAGTTTAGTATTGTAACAATGTATGATAAATAACCTTCAGAATTTTCTAATAGCCATTTCAGAAGTCCGTTTATGACAATAAGATATATTTTTATGATACTATTGTTGTCATTTTTGTTATTAACACTATTGTTATTCTTCAGTGCTTCCTAATGATCCTGGTTATAGAAATGAAAACAGTGAGACTTATGCAATTAAATTTGAGAAATTTATTATGATGAAAGCCTTTCCAGCTTACATTACTAACATCCATTTAACTAACTTCAATTCTCAGTCACTCTTTTTTTACATGAATAGTTATATATATTTATTATTTGTTTAGGTATTAGTGACAAGTCAACTTCTTACATTTCCTGTACCTGTTAGATGAAGATTACTAGCAGATCACCTCAGCCTGCATATTCTTTTCATTGCCCTGGAACAGTCTGAAAACCCTTGCTTTCCTGACTCCAGATTTAAACCAATTATTCTGTTACTCAGATCACTATGGATACCACAGAGAAAAAATGAAAATACCCTATAGAACGTTCAGTGCTAACTGCCAAAACAGTCATCTCCCAATGTGGAGTTTAGATGTTAGTTTATAGCAGTTTTTACTCAAGTTTCATTAAAAAACTCTTTCCAAAAAAAAAAAAAAAAAAGAAAGAGTAGAGTACTCCTTAAACCAGGATTGTGTCTGAGTACTTCAAAGAAATTGTTTGGTGGCCTGACGTATAGTGGTCTCACTAGAAATAAACCTATCAGGCACTTTTGTTTAGAAGTTCTCAGTGCTTATCAAGAAACCTCTGCAGGCACAGAAATACAAAAAGTACAAGACAAAGCACAACCCTATGTAGCGGCTTTAAGAGTAGTTTTTAATGGAGCATTTCTACTCAATACACTTTTTACAGAATTTCACCTCAGACTATTCTCTTAACTTTTTGTTTTTTCTTAAAAGAGAAGCAGAGAGAAGTTTGGCCAAGAGTGAACACACACATCATGAGATAATATTCCATGTCATGGGCTGTTTTATTTCACCTTAGCCTTCCCCAGGAAAACTCCATGGAATGAAAAATCACAGTGAATAAATTCTTGTTGAGGTTGATGAATTTAGGGCTCAGTCCATGGGAGACCATGTATGTATGTATGCTCGGCTTCGAGAACGATTTGGGAAGGGCTCTCCCCAAGTGGCTGTGTCCTTCGAGCCTGTGCAGTGCATTTTTTAGGTGAGGCACAGCATGCGGGACACTGGCCCCACCCTTCCACTCCTAAGGTTCATCTGCCATGGTGAGCTTTGACAATGACAGTGGAGTCCCTCAGGACTAGAATCTATAGCCCCAGTATTCCCAGGAGGTCTCCCATCCAAGTTCTAACCAAACTTGACCCTGCTTAGCTTCCAAGATCTGATGGGATCAGGTGTCAGGGTGACATTTAACTGCCTATGGCAAACTATACTCAATGGAAATAAGACATTTCCCTTCTCTGAAAAGTTCTTCATAGACCTAAGTGATTTTTACCACTTTTCAGAATATATTTTGTGTCAGTCTAGAACCCTTTCAAATAACCCGTTTTGTTTCAGAGACTTGATAAAAGCCAACAATCAACAATTATAATATCTAGAATCATACTCAATACAATAGCCTTCTTATATCTTACCATAGTCTTAAATTCACATTGGAATTGCTCTGCTGTTAGCAGTTCATAGTTGCAGCATTCAACAATTTTTTTATGTGAGGTTTCTTTTATTTTAGATAACTCTACAAATAGTGAACACTATAAGACAACTACCAGGAGGTCAGCAGCAGCACTGCTGATGTGCTGTAAAGCTTCATAATAGGATGTGGGTACAGAGGAGGGATCCTGGGGTGCACTGCTGCCCACAGGCTGCCCAAGGGTTCTGTGTTTCTCCCCTCTGCTTGACCCTAGTAGGAACGGGTGCTAAACCAGCCCTCATCTGAGCTAGTCTAGGGGGCAGACAGGATGCCAAAAAGAAAGAGGGGAATATTTTTCTGTCAGTTTACTCCACTGAGCCATCCCTCTGGGGGATTAGACGAGCACCACTGCCAGGACAGGAGAGCTGGCAGACACATATAGCCAGGCCTTGGAGGAAATGCAGGGAAGAGGGAAGATTACTCTGTCTGGTGGCAGTTAGCTGTCAGATCAGATTAGCTGTATCATAAAACAGTGTGTTATGGCACAGCTCCAACATAAACCCAAGGCTGCAGCACTTGAGTGGGATGAGGAAACTTATTTGTATGCTCCTGCATTCGAGACGTGATTCCACTGTGCAGTGGATTAGTGAGCTGATCTATGTAAAAAGAAATATAAAGCAAACCAAAACAAAATGTACAAAAAGGATTATTATTTTGAACATCATGTGGTTTTGATCCATTTTGCACCGCTACATGCAGCAGCAGCGTGCCACAAGGGACAGGAAAAGAGGGATACAGATGTCTTCAACCAATGCTGACACTCAGAATCCATTACTGTAAAACTGCAGTCCAAGTACATTTGTCCTTATAACTAAACAGTGGTTTGGTTCCCTGATTAGGAGTGTCAATCGTGCAACTGTGAGCACATTTCCGTGGTGATTATTGCATCTAGGAATAGTTTGCTTTATCTAATATTATACTATAATTTAAAAACAACTCATGAAGTGGGCTGAATTTCTTAAATTGAAAATAATTTCTAAAACTATTTCAGCTAAGGATAAACTATTTGTATGAACAGTGATGGATGCTGACTGACTGATAGTTACGTGTATGGCTATACTGTAACTCAAAAGCACAGACATCATTCTATAATTTATATTATGTGAAGGTCAGTATTATGAGTTAACTATAATAATTGTGCAAGATATTTTAAAATATCATCCAATACAATATGATTGTAAGAATCTACATAAAAAGGATTTTTTTTCTTTCTCATTCTTACTCTGATTTGGATCAATAGTCCAAAATTAATCTAAAATTAACAACTTCCCAAGTATATAACAAGGTCACAAACAATATATTTGTCTTAAAAGTGGAAGAATCATATCTTAAAATAAATTTGAAATAAGCAGAGAATATGTTGGAATATTTTTTGTAATGTTGATGCACACATGGATTAATGAAGAATTTAATGACCATTTTACTCTGGTGATGTGGCTTTTGAGACACTTGAAAAACCTACCAGTTAATAGCCTTTCACCAAATTTTCGCATCTATTTAGAATTGTCTAGAAGTTCTTAAGCTACCTTTTCTTGAGCTTACAAACTACATGGTTATTTTTGTCCATGTTCATGCTTAACCATTCCTCTCTGGAAAAGCATCCAGCATGTCTTGATCAGTGCTACCACTTCAGTTCCACGACTTTTCTTTATTGAAAATCTGCTATATTACAAATCTTTGTTCTCCCTTGTTCATTCCCCCCCCCCCCAGATTAGTTTGATTTGTACCCCTTTACAAATAGAACACTTCAAAAGTGGTCATCCCTCTGTTTTAGCTTTTCAGCTTCCCACAAACAGAGCTGGACATCCTCCCACATGTGCATCTGCCTAGCACGGGATTGATACTGTTCACACTGCAAGGCTGTTATGGTTTAAGCTAGGCCTAAATTTAGGCTTTAGTTTTCAGAGTAGGCCTGAGATAATCAGCTGACTTGATCTGGGTCAGGCCAGCTGACAGATGGCGTCTGTTGGCCAGTGGTATTCCATACCATATTCCAACATCATCTCAAATTTAAAAGCAAGTGTAGAAGGGGCTTAGTTCAGTTCCCTCATGACTTCTCATCTGGGAAGGACATACTGTACTATCCCAGTAGGACCAGGCCCAGCACTGGTTTACCACCATGTTATCTTTGGGAAGTAAAATGTTTGTTCTTAGTATTTCTCTCTGCTTGAGTATGTCAAATTATCCTCTTGGACTTTTGCTTCTACGAATTTGTAATGGAGTGTAGTAAAAAATTAAGAGGGAGACTTTATGTAGTCAGCATATAGAGGGTTGTAATTGTATTCTAAACCACGATTTAGATTCACAGTGAAATTAGGTGAAAATTAGTGAAATTAGTGAAAATAGGTAAATTAAAAATTTATATACACACATTTACAGTTAAAGATTAACAACCAGCCTTAATTTTCAATGTAAAAAATCCAAGGCCAATAATGTTATAGAAATACATCAATCAAACGTTCACAAATTACAGAAAATTACATTAAGACACAAGTTGTGAACAACTATGAAAGATTGTGATATTCAAAATAGTTTGTGTTGAATATTATTGAATCACATTACAAATATTTCTTACTAGGATTGCAGTGTTAAAATGTATCATCGTGACCCCTTTCCAGAAGACATTCTAAGCTACTCTATAATATAAAATATTGTGCCATCCTGGAAGTATAAATAAATAAATTATATTTGTTATGCTAGTCACAATGTTAATGCATAATGGTCCCCACTTTTCAATTTCCTGATCATTACTTTTCCAATTTATCTAATCTTTAAAATCAAAGGTGAATTCTTTGCTGTGTATCCACCCTCTCATATTTTATTTAACTTCACCCTTGTTTCTGCTTTGTGTCTGCCAGGTCCTGTAGTTTCAAAAAAAAAAAAGTTTTTCAAAAAAAAAAGATACATATAAAGACACAGAGAGAGAAAAAGAGGAAACTTGCAGTGGACAAAATATATCAATTAAAAATTAGGTTAAAAATAGTCTTTCATGTGCAGTGCATGTCCCTGAGCAAGATTAACATTGCTGTGAGCACTTTGCAGTAGTCAGTTCATTGCCTGAGGAAGGTTTTCAGGCAAAATTCATCTTCACAGCTAGTACACTTGAAAGATTCAGGCACAGGGCTGTGTTCATGGTCTGGCAACAACAAAACACCTGCTTGGAGTTGAGATAGAATAACAAGCTGGACGGAGTTCAAAAGAATCAGATGATAATCACACCCTGATTAACAGAAAAGTGAATTACTGTAGTCCTTTGTCAAAGCTGGCCTATTTGCATACTATCTTGCCATGCCCAACAGGTTAGAACTTTTTAGTTACACGTGGTCAAACATTAAAAAATGGAAGGGAAAAACTTTATGCCTGTACAACTCAGGCACATTGCATGCATATTGTGTGTGTTACATCTTCTTAATGCTATCTACTCTGATGTTGGCAAGTGCACAGATAACTCCACCCACTCTCTTTCCTCCTTTTCCCAGTTCCTCCACCTTCCCAATATACCAGAAAAACAACAAATACAGTCTATAATTTTGTTTGGCACAAGTGTTTTTAATACATTTGACAACAAACATCTGTATATTAAACCAATTTGTTTCAGCAGAGGAAAGTGAGTAATTTTTGATTCAGTCCATTAGAGCTGCTCTTGGTTATGTGAGCTTTTTGAGGTTTATCAGCAAAAAAACCCTGTAACAAACTACAATGCCAGGACATAAAACATGGAATGTACTACCTTAATTTCATACTTGATGCCTTTTGTTTCATAATTGAGTTTTCTGTGCATACCCTGGGTTTTATTTTAGATTAGTTTCAAAACTGAATGTTGCCATGATAAAATGAGCACTTCTGTATTCATATCTTTACATTGCTAATAAGATAGGGAGGGAGGCATGTCAAAATGGAAATAGAAAACATAATAAAGCCAAATTAATACTACTGCTTGTTGTTTTCCTTTATATTATAAATTATTATTGCTCCATAGGTATTTGTTAAAAAATAAAAAGTCCTTCTAGACCACATCTTCCATTTATTCAAAGAATAAACAAAGCATGGATTGACAGTGTGGTATATTACACCTTCACTTTCCCTGGCAACATCTCTCCTTTGTAGGAAAGAGCATAAGAGGAAGTGACCTCATGGGATCATTTCCCTACTGTATTTGAGATCAAATATGTCATTACAAATATTTTTATCTTGTTCTTAAAAATGTTCGCAGCTGAAGACTATAGACACAGAAATTATTTTTTAAAAATCCACCTATATCTCCATTATTCTAATTTAAATGTAAGAATGCTTTCATTATGCCTATGACTTCTTATGTTCCATATCCTGCACAAGTCAAAGATTATTCTCATGGCAATAACCTTTCATTCATTAGGAAATTAAATATTTGTCTCCACTTTATTCTACAGTTTGATGAAAACTGGCAACTTGCTTCTTCTCCTATTGGTAATGCTTTCCAAGTCTCTAAATTCCATGTTTCTCTCCTACATATGATCACCAACTGGTCCTCTGAAGGTTTAGAAGTAATACAGCAAAAGAATGTTTTATAGGTCTCCTGTTCCCTTTTCTTGTTTAGCAATGATATAATACTGTAGTTCTGAATTTAGCCTAATATTTGTCTTGTGATTTACTGTGACATCAAATTTCTTTCTGCAAAATTTTCATATGACCATTTTTTCTCCCTTATTGGTTTTAGAATGGATAACTACCTGTCTTGTTGTATAAATAGTGTTTTGAGACAATTTTACATTGTCTTTCTGTTCTCTGAAGCTTTTGAGGTTGTGTTTACTTCCCACTCAATGAATGTTTCATTATCTATGTCACTAAAGGAACTCTTGATCAGTACAAAAAGAGATGATATTTGATTTTATCAGAGAACCATACCCTTTGATATCTTATTTTTGCTCATACTGTAGGATTTTTTAAAAAACCACATCTTTCTAACTGGCTTAGAAAAATGCCATGTACACAACTTTAAAATATTTCTAATGTAAAATGTGTATCTACCGCTTCTGCTTTGTCCACAAGACCTAGTACTCTATAACAAAAGGAAATTATTTGCTATCAACAAATCCATGCTTGCTGATACTCAGCTTTCTATTACCTTACAGGTTACAAATAATCTGTTGGATTTATGTGGTTCAGTAGCTTTCTGAGGACCGAAATTAAAAAAGGTTGACCTATAATTCCCTTGTACCTCCTTTTAGAATGCCTATATCTTTTTAGAGATGGCAGTCCATCTGCACTGTTCCAGTTTTCAGTATTGGTCCCATCCTTTATGTTCTCAAACATCATTTCTAACAGCTCTCAAATTACTGTTGTTGAACCTTTCAGTAATTTAGGATGAGGTATATGGTTCTCATGTGCTAAAGCATCTGATTTTCCTAAGTATTCTCTTTTCTTGTTCTAGGTTGATACTGTACTCTTTGATTGTTTTTTTATTAACCGTGCTTCATTAATGGCCACTATCTGATATCAGATTAATTTTTTAAGGGCGACTGAAGCAGCTAAAGTTTATACATCATATAGGAACATATGATGTCCTTATTACATTTCTTTCCCTCTTGGTCAACATTTTAGATGATCTTTCTATATTATATACAACCATCACAATCTCAAATATAACTTACTATTTTTTAAAAAAAAATTCTTTAGATTCAAGATTTACATACTTCAGTTATCTTTTGTACTCATTCTTAGCAAACTAACATTTCTATTTCCTGCATATTGCCTTTGATCTTTGAGATCAATAAAGTATTCATAATTTAGTCAACTTCAATACTTCACCATATTTTTTTAATCAACACTAGTACAATTTGTACTTGTGCCATTAGTAGTAATTGAAAACAAAAGTAAATATTCCTAAATGCTTGGGTTTTTCCCCTATACTTGTTTCCCACAGGAAAGTCTTTGAAGACATATTGAATTTATAGAAGATTGTCTTCTTGATGTCCATTTTTTCTTATTATGCTGATTTCCATTATGATGTTTCTCTCTTTTCTGTCTCCCTCCCTCCTTCTCTCCTTCTTTTTCATCAGGATCATGACTGTATTCATTTTATGGTCACTCTCACTCAAGTTGCCCTCTGTCTGCCTATTCTCAACCATCTCCTTCAACTAATTAGAATAAGATCTGGAATCTCTAGTTGTTTTTCTCAAAATATCAAAAACTTCACGAATATTCACCAAGAATTGTTTTGGCAATCTATGTTATGATCCCCAAACAGGACATACTCACACATTCTCCCTACATCCAACAACTATTAATCCACTCCACAGTGTAACACCTTCAACAAAAGGCCACAGGAATATTGCCTTGCAGTATGGTGGTTCTTGTGTGTGTGTGTGTGTGTGTGTGTGTGTGGCTCGGCTTCGTGAACGAAGATTTGGGAAGGGCTGTCCCCACGTGGGTGGGCCCTTCCAGCCTGCGCAGTGGATTTTTTTAGGTGAGGCTCAGCATGTGCAGAACTGGCCCCACCGTTTAAGTCCTGAGGTTCATCTGCCATGGCCGAATGAGCTTGGACAGTGCCAGTGAAGTCCTCAGGGCTAGAACCTACAGCACCCGGCATTTCCCAGGAGGTCTCCCATCCAAGTACTAATCCGGGGCTGACCCTGCTGAGCTTCTGAGATCTGACAGGATCGGATGTCAGGGAGGCATTTAACTGCCTACGGTGGTTCTTATAAGCACATAGGAAAAGACTTCATAGTCCTCTGGATGAGAGGAAGTTCACCAAAGTTCTTTTTCACACTCTGGTGAATACTATAATCATTATGCTATCTGATCAGTAATCAATCTCTAAAAAATTAAATGCTGTGATACTCAGCAGGATAAGCCCATAACCTCCCTTTATGGTGTTAGCATAAGATGAATATTTTCTCTATTAGATATGTAATTACTTACTGAGTCATGACATTCACTGTCTCATTGTTGTAGTTTGGAATTATTATGTTTTCCAGTTTTCCTTCTTCGTTCAGGACAAGGAACACAGGGGGAGACACAGAGTTCGTCTGAGAGCTCACCACTCGTCTGTATTGCTGGAGAGGGACTGGAAACTCACTCCGCAGCCAGCCGGGCTGTGACACTGACACTGCCTAAGTATAACTTTCCTCCTGGAGGAAAAGCTGCTGGGTTTTGGGTTTTTTTTGGGTTTTTTTCTCTTGTGATGTTGGGGAAGCGGTTTGCTCTGGTTTGTTTACATATATATATATATATATATATATATATATATATATATATATATATATATATATCTCAGTTAAGAACAGTAATCCTTCTTGTATTAAAGTTCCTTTTGTTAAATTTGATAGAGTGGCATGATTATTGTGGAGGAGGCCCCCCTCCCTCCGGTTGTGGGTAAACATTTTGGTTTTTCCCCTCAAACCAAGACATAATTTTGGCACCCAAAGTGGGGCTTGTGAACAAAGAAGGATAACTGCTTTTGTGCCACCATGTGTGTATTGAGTTTAGGGTCCATCAGGACCATCCTGTATAATATATTGGCTTTTTGTTGGTACAAATTCATGCCAAAAGGAGCGGCAGGTTTAAATGTTGTCAACAAATCAATGAGTAAAACTCAAATAGCCGCAATTATTATTGAGTTCTTACTTTGGATTTATGGTTCTATGAATTGAATGCCTGTGGGTGTCATTTGGATGGTGTTCTCAAGGCTGTATTCCTGCCATAACCCAAGCTGCTACCTCTGGGGATTTAGTGATAATAGTTCTGACCCTTGGGAAGGAACAAAGGGGAGTGTTTTCTCCCAAGTCTTCGTCCACTCCCTCTTCAAGTCTGCTACAATGGCTTTTGGGATGTTTAAATTCTCCCTAGATGCCAGAGAGAGCTTGCTCTTTATGGTTGCTATTCAAAGTTGTATCATAATGGTATACCTCATGTTTGAAGACAGGGCCAGGGCCAGGTTTTTTCGAGAACGCATTTAGACATCCAGCCCAATGCAGGGGGGAGAGGAAGAGAGTCAAACCCCCAACGTCATAGTGAGGGGGAAAAAGGAAGAGAGTAAAACCCCTGACATCACAGTGATGGGGAAAAAGGAAGAGAATAAAACTCCTCATGTCACAGTGACACAGGACGAGGCTAAATCAGGAAGACAGTCCAAGCCTATGGAAGTTGCCCCTATCCAGAAAAGGAAATATAAGACCAAATCAGCCCATCCAGCAGATGATGAGGGGGCTGCTGCACCTTCACAGCAAGCAGACCCAGAGCCAGAGATCATCACTGAGTCATTGTCATTTGATAACCTCCGTGGTTTGCGGAAAGACAATGCTCAACACCCGGGTGAGCCCATCCTGACTTGGTTGATCTGAGTTTGGGACCTTGTGGGTGAAACCCTACAACTGGATGGTGCTGAAGCCAGGTTTTTGGGGGCTCTGGCCCAGGATGTGGCTATTGAACAGGTGTTCGTGAGGGAATCAAAGCCCCTTTCACTCTGGGCATGACTTCTAATGAGTGTAAGACAGAAATTTGTTTATAGAGAAATCCTGCAGGAACACCACATTAAGAAGACCTGGAAGACCATGGAAGAAGAAATTTTATGTCTGAGGGAGATAGCAATGATGGAAGTGCTTTTTGGAAGGGGTGGGCAAACCAATAATGACCCTGACAAGGTCAGATGCACACCACATATGTGGTGGAACCTTTCACACTCGGGGCCAGCTGAATACACCGATTTCCTGGCATCCATGTATAGGGAAGAGAACCAAGAAACAGTGGGCACTGTAGCAAATAAGCTCCGGATATATGAAGGCATAACCCACAGCCCACTGCAAGCCTGTATTTCTGCTGTAGAGACATTGGTTGAGAGTCTCAAGATGCTGCCTGCAGAGGTAAAAGCAATTAGAGAGGAAATTAGAGAAAGTCTCCAAGTGGTACCAGTGTGAATGAGAACCTCTGAAGTCAGAGCCAGACGCCCCCCCAACCTGAGGAAGTAAACAGACCTCATGAACCGAGATGTGGTACTTCCTGGCCAAACATGGAGAAGACATGGGACGGTGGGAACTGAAGGAGAATGGAAGAAAGTCAGTGAGAGTGAGTGCAGTCCCAGTTTCCCATGGGCAAGAATCTCACCCACTGGAGGGCACCTCCCAGATGTACTCATCGAGAAAATGTTCCGACCGCTATGACCAAGACCAGTGTTAGGAGGGTCCTGCCTCTAGTCAGGTAGAGGCACGGGACAACCGTGTCTATTGGACTGTGTGGATTCGATGGCCTGGCACATCAGACCCACAAAACTATAAGGCTTTGGTTGATACCAGTGGTCAATGCACATTAATACCATCAGGACATGTGGGCTCAGAAACTATTTCTATTTCTGGGGTGACAGGGGGATCTCAGGAGTTGACTGTGCTAGAAGCTGAAGTGAGCTTGACAGGGAGAGATTGGCAGAAACACCCCATTGTGACTGGTCCAGCCGCCCCATATATCCTGGGCATTGACTATCTCAGGAATGGATATTTTAAGGACCCAAAGGGGCATAGATGGGCTTTTGGAATAGCCACTGTACAGACAGAAGGGATTGAACAATTGAACTCATTGCCAGGTCTCTCAGAAAGTCCTTCTGCTGTCAGACTGTTGAAAGTTGAGGAACAGCAGGTGCCAATCGCCACCACAACAGTGCACCGTTTGCAGTACCGAATGAACCGCGATGCTGTGATTCCCATCCATAAGATGATCCGTGAACTGGAGAGCCAAGGGGTGGTCAGCAAAACCCACTCACTCTTCAACAGCTCCATCTGGCCTGTGCATAAATCTAATGGAGAGTGGAGATTGACTGTGGACTATTGTGGCTTGAATGAAGTTACCCCACCTCTGAGTGCCTCTGTGCCGGATATGCTGGAGCTCCAGTATGAGCTGGAGTCCAAGGCAGCCAAGTGGTATGCCACTACTGACATTGTTAATGCATTCTTCTCCATTCCTCTGGCAGCAGAGTGCAGGCCACAGTTTGCTTTTACGTGGAGGGGCGTGCAGTACACCTGGAACCGACTACCCCAGGGGTGGAAACAGTCACACCATCTGTCATGGACTGATCCAGACTGCACTGGAGAAGGGTGAGGCTCCAGAACACCTGCAATACATTGATGACATCATTGTGTGAGGGGACACAGCAGAAGAGGTTTTTCAGAAAGGAAAGAAAACCAGAGCCTTTTTTTTATATATATATACTACTGTGCATTGTCGGTTTCAGAGTTCATTCAAAACTTTAAGCAACTTAAATGGCAACTGTTCCTTGAGAACATGGGCAAGTGAATACAGCATAGGAAAAGGAAGGCGAAGATGAATGTCACACCTGGTGACTATTCAATGCAGAGATTGCTCATGCTTCATAGTTTGGTGAAGTGGGTTGTTAAGGAAAAGTTGTGAGGAAGAAGTATTAATAAAGTGTTAGTGCCTCCTTCCCCATAGCCATTATTGTAGCACTGACATTATTTAATGCCATTAAATGTCATTTGATTTGATGCTATTACTACAGTATTTAATAACAGGTTAGAGGAGAATAAAAATGTATCTACACATCTGTGTTGCTTCAGTGGCAAGCTGATCAAAGGAAAGGGTACTTGGAAATACCTGGCAGATATGGCAGTGCTGTGGTATTGATTGTTTTGAAAATTAGCACACGAAGCCGTTTTAAAATCAATGACATTGTATTGCGGCATAGATTTTCAAACCGTCTACATAGGCTCAGCAGAAATATCTGTACATTATCACACTGGCTCTCCAACATGCAGCAAACCCATCAGTTATCCAGCTATTGTATTCATAGCTGTCATTCTAGACTGTATTTATAAAAGAAATTGTCATATTTCACAATATGAGATGAATGCATCAATTTTTTTTTCAAAATGTTACTGAAGTTACACTTTTGCAGCCTTTGTGCAACTCTCCCTAGCTCTTGACCTATGTTATTTCATTTTTAAGAACTCAAGTGACGATTTTTGTCATGTGTTTGTTTTTCTCCACAAATTTTTGGAAATTTTTTAAACAAAATATAACAAAATATAACAAAATATTCTTTTAGAGTAAGCCATAGTCTTAATACCTGATTTGTATTAGCTCCAAAATAAGATTTCTTTCCTCCCTGACAAATTCAGTTTATTAATATTGCTTTCCTTTACCTCATTTTGGAACTTATGAAGCAACTGACTTAGAGGCAATCAAGTGTGTATAAAATTTGTTAAATTTATTATTAACAACTTTTTAAATAAAATGCAGTATAGAAACACTGTGTGCAAAAATATGCTTGAGGTGAAGAGGAGGACCTCTTCCTTCAGGAACTCTTTCAGGAGCTGAGTCACTGCTACAGCATACCCCTGTTCTCCATCTGTTTTTTGTAACATAGCATTTTTGCCCCATTCCTGGAAGTGTTCAAGGCCAGGTTAGATGGGACCTGGGGCAACCTGATCTAATGGGTGGCATCCCTGTCCATGACAGGAGAGTTGGAACTAGGTGAACTTTAAGGTCCCTTCCAACCTAAACCATTCTGGGATTCTATGGTAACTACTGATAGCCCTACAAAACCATGACAGCAGAAATTTCTGGAGCAAGCATGGCTACTGTGGGACTACTAAGTGATATTACCACCAATATTGCAACAGGCACTATTACCGATCTGTGTAAGACCTAGAGATAAAGAACATACCTGTAAACACTGTGAGATGCACTCTCTCTAGTACTCAACTCACAGTATTGTTTCCAGATTGCTTTCCTGGCCTGATTTATCTCCAGAAAATATCAAGACTCAAGTATGCATGTGAGATGCCTTGTTTTGCAACATCTATTATTTGATTTTACTTGGAGCTGTGGCTGTGTTTATTCAAATGTATTGAAATTATCCTAATGGATGTGACCTCTACTACTGGCATTATCAGATTCCGGTGTACACTACTTTTCCACCACCTGAAGCAAGTAATCCTTGTTTCCCCTTCCTTAAAAAGGTTTTGATTTACTACCAGGCAGGCTTTTGCAGACATGATGGGTTTGCAGTATAATATCTGGATAATGTAATTTTTTATTTAATGGCTTTACTGAGAGCAAAGTGGAATGATTCAAACAGGGCAGGCTGTAGACGAAGTTTTCAACTGATCAGCTTTCCCTTAAATTCATAAAAGTCCCATATGTAAATATTTGTGTCATACAACACATTACCTTGTACTTGTTAATTAAAAGCTGTTGCCGCTCATTCTGCATTTCACCAGTACTTCTACATTTTAAATATTTTGACTTGGAGAGGGAGTGATAGTCTAACCATAAAAACTCAGATGTTCAAGGCGTTGGCCATGGATACTGTTCAGATTGCACAGCTGATATGACCACTTCTGCATCTTTTAGACACCCTAACCCCTGTGAACTTCCTTCTTTTTCTGTGAATGGATAAATCAGTCTCTGGTGTAACAATATCTACAGTAGAAAGGGGATAGCTCCTCTGAAGACCTTGATTCAGCCTGAGTTGAAGATAGATTTCAAAGAGTACAGACTGAGTTTTGTCCAACTTTTGAAGGCCATTTTTCTTCCAGGGTCCTTTCCCAGAGACATAGACACAGAGACATTTAAGGATATTGGAATGCCAAGGAAATGGTGCTTCAGGAAAGGCTGTGCTGGGAATGCAAGGTCTGACTGGGAAATTAAATTCTGCTGTCTTCAATACCATGCCAGGGGCCACAGTAGAAACCTCCTGCTGCCACAGTAAATATTCCACCTTGTCAATTATACATTTCTCACATGGGAATTCGGGATTGCTGCAGCCACATAAACACAGAACCTGCATTTCTCTTGCATAAGGTAGTCATATACCTCATCTAAGTCCAGTCTGATAACTTAGTGCCCCAGCTCTGCTCTCTACCAGAAAGATTTGGAATGTTCTTTTCAAATAACTTCAGAAGAGAATAAATTAATAGTTTCACTTTTTAGTGACCCGTATTTCTATACTATTGCAGATTAATTTCTTATCCCTATCCAAATCTCTGTTATTCAGAAATGTATCTGGAAAATCAAATGTTAGTTTTGAGGATATCTAGTTGTTCAGCAAAGATGGCAGTCAGGATGTTCTAACCCATTAAAGATTTTTTTGATGACTTTCTCTATTAGAATTGGAAGCAAGGTATTTCCAGCTATTTTAGAGGTAGTACTGTATGCTTTCTGGTCATATTACTCTTTTTGGAAACAGTTATGTCAATAATAGAGAAGTGCATGACAAATTTATATATTCAGTGCAAATTGCTGTGTGAGAAATGAAGAAAATACACTCACTTTATTTGATTATATTCAAACTAAATTTACATTGTGAAGTTCCATCTCTTTATGCTGTGGCTGAATTTTGACCTTTTCTTGTGAAAATATTTCAGCAGTCTAAGTAACCATAGGAATTTTCTGTCATCACACAGCAATAAAGTACAAATTGTGCTGTGAAAATTTCTTCTTCCTTAGAATGATACTATTTACAAGAATGCAAGAGTCTGAAATCTGTCACTACACATCCCTACTAACTTTTTAGTTCTGTCTTGACACCTGAGTCAAGAATAAAGTCTGTTAACTAATCAATTAGCAAAAGGTATTCTTTTATTTTTGTTTTCTTTTTTTTTTTTTTTTACAGATGTGCATGGCAGCTATTCAGATATTTTTCTCAGTTCTGAGAGACTGAGCAAAGTGAGTTCATTCTTGACACTGGTTATTCTAGACATGCAAAATCTCTTAACAACCAAAATGATTCAAGGTAGTATGACTGCAGTAGCCCATAGATGTAATATTTCATAAGGAGTCTAACTGGTTTTCATTCTAAATTCTGTAGAAGAAAATAGGCTTACGAAATGCAGTCAGTAGCACCAGATGATCATAAAAAGGAGTCAAGTGAAAAGTAGGTTTTTTTCCTTCAGATCAATCCATGCAATAGTCCATTCACACAATAAACATTAAAAAAGCTGCAAAGAAAAATGGGAATCAGTCCTGCCAGGAAAAGCAGTGCTTTCACACACTTTCCTTGTTGCTAGGTCTGCAGCAGAGGGAATTTTATATTAATTTGTTTCACAGTTTATATTCAGACAGCTGGAAAAGAAACCACTTGACCACTAGTACATACCTTTCACTTAAAAATAAAGCACTCAAAAGGAGAACTAATTAGTCACCTTTTTCTGAAAAGAGGTAAATTAAAAAACAACAACAATAACAACAAAATTGGAGGCAAAACAACCTGGCTATACTGGAATTGATAAAAATAAATAATTAAACTATTTTTTTTCCCAAATGTTACCTAGCTATTTCCTTAAGAGATTTGTGCATCTAGTACTCTATTTTCACTTTCATTTTATTTGACTTTAGGAAGAACTAACCAGTTTAGGAAGAAAACCTTTTAAAAGAGATATTTATACTCAAACTTCAGAGGATAAAGACAATAGAAAACACAAAAATCAACTCAAATATCTTCAGAAATAATTTAATTCTCATGTCACTGTTGACTGACAGCTCTAATAAATTCCTACATTTTAAGCAGAGTTATATTTCACATGCATTTGCTCTTCACTGCTGAGCAGAGTGGAACATCTATTGTCAAATGCATAAAATAACATTAGAAATGCAAACTTAATGTAGCCAATGGTAATGTGTTATTTAAAACTTATGAGCCTGCATAAGGGCTTATTTTCTCTAAATTGAAATTTATAGTTTCATTTTAAAGTGCTAACTTGAATATTGATGGGCTTTAGGCATGCTGTTATAAAATAGGAAAGAAAAACAAAGCAAGTAACTATGAGGCATAAAGCTGCTATTATGGTAATATATGGAAACTAATATAAAAAGTGGATCCCAGTTACCTGTACTAATAGCAGAAAACACACAGTAGAATTTGTGCAACTGGTATAGGGAAGTCATACCTTCCTGCAATATATGTCAAATCTAGGTTTAGAAACACAATCTTTAAACACAGATGGCTGGAGAATAATTTTGAAATACTGCAAAGCAGGTGATAGTTTTATGTCTCCTTTTGAAGCTTTTTTTTTTTGGTATTTTTTTCTCAAGGTCCATGCTGATCAGTGAAAATAAATAAAAAAGACTGTGTTTCTCAGCTGCTTTCTGAACCAGATACCTTGAAAGGGGATCATCATCATGGCTAGGCTTTGCGAACAAAGATTTGGGAAGGGCACTACCCACGCTTGCTGCAAGCGTGCTGGTGGCTAAAAAAGCCTATACGGGATAGGCAAATCCGGTCAGGAAAGGCACAGCGGAAAATCTTCTGTGGCGATATTGGTGAGGAATGGTTCTTTCTGCATTGTCTTTACTCCTCAAGACTGACTCTGCGTGCGTTCTCAAAGGAAGCAGCAGCATCGTGAATGGTGTGTCTCCATGAATCCCGACTGGAGGCCAGAGTGGACCATTGATGGCAGTCAATATGGCCAAGGCTGAGGTGTTGTTTCAAAGAGTCCTTGTATCTCTTCTTCAGGGCTCTTCTCTTGCGGCAGCCGGTGGCATGTTAACCATAGAGCACAATCTTTGGGAAGCGGTGATCCTCCATCCTGGAGACGTGCCCTGCCCAGCACAGCTGCGTTCTCAGCAGCATGGCCTTGATACTGGTGACCCCTGCCTGTTCAAGAACGGACATATTGGTCACATAAACAGACCACTGGATGATTAGGATTGAACGGAGGCAGCGTTGATGCAAGCACTCGAGGAGCCACAGGTGGTGGCAGTAGATGACCCATGATTCAGATCCATATAAAAGAGTAGACAGAACAATGGCTCTGTAGACACTGATCTTTGTACTTTTCTTCAGATGTTTATTGGACCAGACTCTTTAATGGAGTTTTCCAAAGGCTCTGTATGCCTTTGCTAGCCTGTTATCTATCTCTTTGTCGATCTTACTGTCTGAGGAAAATGATACATCCCAGATGGGTGAACTGTTGGACTGACTTAAGCTCAGATTCACCTATGGTGATGTGGGGATAATGGAAGACTTTCTGAGGTGCAGGTTGGTAGAGAACTTCTGCTTTCTTCAGGCTGACTTCCAGCTCAAAAAGCTCAATAACCTCTGCAAAGCAGGATGTTAAGCGCTGTAGAGCTGTTTCTGTGTGAGGAACGCAGGCAGCATCTACAGCAAAAAGCAGCTCGCGGACAAGGTGATTTATGGACTTAGTGTGGGCCTCCAGCCGCCTTAGGTTGAATAGTCTTCCATCAGTATGATATCGGATGTAGATGCCGTATCCTTCATCGAGGTCTGCCGTGGCTCTTTGCAGCATCATGATGAAGAAGATTGTAAATAGAGTTGGTGCAAGAATGCAACCTTGTTTCACACCATTGGTTATTGGAAAGGGCTCAGAGAGTGCATCGCCATATCTGACTTGGATCCACGCTGATCCTCAGGTAGCAGGATGATCATTTTGAGGAACTTGGGGGGACATCCTAAACGTTCCAAGATCTGCCACAGACCTTTTCTGCTCACAGTGTCAAAAGCTTTGGTGAGTCAATGAAGGTTACACAGAGACCTTGGTTCTGTTCCCTACACTTCTCTTGCAGTTGTCTGAGAACAAATAGCATGTCAGTGGTGCCCCTATTGGCTCTTAAACCACACTGGTTTTCAGGTAGAAGTTCTCCTGCAATAGTGGCTACTAATCTGTTCAGAAGTATTCTTGCAAGGATTTTACCAGCAATGGAGAGCAAAGTAATACCTCGGTAATTTGTGCAGTCTGAATTTTCTCCATTCTTCTTGTACAAGATGATGATGACTGCATCATGGAGATCTGGTGGTAGTTTGCCTTCTTCCCAGCAATGCACAACAAGCTTGTGAAATATGCCATGGAGTGCTTGACCTCCATGCTTCCAGATTTCAGGTGGAATTCCATCAACCCCAGCTGCCTTGCCAGTTTTCATCTGTTGTATGGCCTTAAGTGTCTCTCCCACAGTAGGGGTTAAATCCAATTTTTCACTGGTTGTTGTATAATGTGCTGAATTGCTGAGCCTTGGACTACACGGTTGACACTGAAGACAGTCTGAAAATGTTCAGACCATCAGTTCAGGATGGAAGTTTTATCTGTGAGAAGCATTTGACCATCTGCACTGAGTAGTGGGCTTTGAACCTGGTGTGTGGGTCCTTACGCTGCTTTCGGGGTCTCATAGAATCCTCTTTAGTCACCCAAGTCTGCACATGGTTGTGTCTTTTCTCCTAGGTTGAGCCACCATTTGTTCTGGATGTCTCGAAGTTTCTGTTGGAGCTTACTGCATGCAAGATGAAAGGCGGCTTTTCTTACATGGCAAGATGGCTGAGTAAGGTGTGCTTGGTGAGCAGTTCTCTTCTTCTTCAACAATTCCTGAATCTCTTGATTGTTTTTGTCAAACCAGTCTTTGTTTTTCTTGGAGGAGAACTCTAAGGACTCTTCAGGGGACTGCAGGATGCAATTTTTATTATTTTGCCAAAGCACTTCAGGAGAGGGATCTATGGGCTTATCTGTAAGTCCAATTTGAAGGTTTAACTGGAAGCTGTCTCTCACTGTGCCTGTTTGAAGATTGTTGACTTGGAGCCTCCTCCTTGGCATGCCACCTCTCTTAGGTTTGGGCTTGAAGTGGAGGTTAAGTTTGCAATGCACAAGGCGGTGGTCTGTTAGACATTCTGCACTAGGCATCACTCGGGTATGACGGACCTCCCCCACATTTCTCTGTTGCACTAAGACATAGTCAATGAGGTGCCAGTGCTTGGATCGAGGATGCATCCAGGTTGTCTTCAGGCTGTCCTTCTGTTGAAAGACAGTGTTGGTGATGGTGAGCTTCTGTTCTGCACAAAACTCTAGTAGGAGGCATCTCTTGTCATTGCAGTTTCCAACATCATGCTTGTCCAGGACTCCTTTCCAGGCTTCACAGGTCTTTCCTGCTCTGGCATTGAAGTCACCAAGTATTATGACCTTATGATGTGCAGGAACATTTTGGGTGAGGTGGCGCAGGTTGGTGTAGAATTTGGCTTTTTCTACTGGGTCAGCTTGGAGAGTTGGGGCATATATGCTAATAAGAACAACATGTTGGTTGTTGTGTAGTGGGAGGCGTAAGGACATAATGCAATCGGAATGACCTGTCGGCAGATTTTCAAGTTTGGAGGCTGTCTTGGGTTGAGCTGGCAAAATGCCAAATGCCCAAAGAACAGAGTTAGCCTCAGGCAGAGAAAAGGAAGAAAGGGAAAAAACCTCTAAAACCAGGTTTATGCTGAAACTAACTATATGTATTTATACAGAAAAGAGGAAATTAAGAGAGAAATACAATATAACATACACTAACACAAGTTATATATAGTATAAGAAGAAATAACTTCCCACTCCCCAATAAATACAAAATTTAGATCTATAAGACTCTAAAAGACACCTAGCAAGAAACATAAAGAGTAATAACAAAATGTTTCTACTTCCCTGAAACTAAAACAAAATATGATGTAATGGCAGCAGGAGCAGGGCCCAACAGAGCAGAACAACTGGAGCACATCTTCTCTGTACTCCAGCCATAATGGAACTGACCTAACACCTCCCACTGCTGCACACATATCTTAAGTTTTTGTCATCTGGTATGAAATACTTCCTTGGTTACCCAGTCAGGTGAGAGCTGTCTTCCAATCCACATAGATTCTCTGAGCCTGCTAATTTGAGGCCTAGCTAAAACCACTACAGAGGCAATGGAATTTTTAATCATGAAGCCAACTCCTGAAAGCTGTATTTCAGTTTTGGATTTGCCTGACCAGTAGAGTGTGTAGCCGGCACCATGTTCTTTAAGGCTGCCTTCCTCATGAAGATGAACTTCACTGAGAGCAGTAATGTCGATGTTGAGTCGTGACAGTTTGTGGGCAATTAGGGTCAAACGACGCTCAGGACGCCCACTATCCATAGTATCAAGCATGGTTCTGATGTTCCAACATGCGAATGTTAGTTTGAACACACCTTTGCAGGCAGGTGTATGCCTTTGAAATCTCTTTGGTTTTGTTGGACTACATGGAAGATGCTAGTTGACCACGGTTATCCAACCGGGTGTGGAGATGAGCTTTGTTTAGGCCAGCTTTTCCAGACCCCTCCCTGCATGGAGCAAGCAGTGCTGTCCTTAGAAAAGGCTGCTTGGTCATTCAGGATGCAACCCCACGAGACTTTCATCTCCAGGGTCAAGTTTCGAATGACCAATATCCTGAACCACCTGAATGCAGGGTTGGGTCTGCAGCTTCCAGCTGCTTCCTATCACCTGCCGTTTTCGACCCTCACCTGTCGCTACAGGGCTTTGCAATGTGGGTGAACCTTCAAGCCTGCACAGTGGATTTTTTAGGTGAGGCACAGTGTGCACAGAACTGGCCCCACTCTTTACTCCTAAGGTTCATCTGCCACAACCTACCGAGCTTGGATGGTGACAGTGAATACCTCAGGATGTAGGTTTGGTTAGAACATCCTTCTCATAGATGGATGGCCTTACAGGGCTAAGGGAGTTCCATCTGCCTGGGTTTGGAGTTAGAGTTGTCCTTCTCCTACGATGGTTGCCAGAGGGCTAGCGAGCCCATCCTGCCTGTGGACACACTTTGTCTGACCCTTCAGCTGAGACCTGTCTGGCATGGGAGACCCTACCGGTGGCACAAACCACCATCAGCATAGCTCTGAGCCTCATGAAGGTACGCAAGTTTCTCCCCTGTGACAAGGGGTTGTACCCAGAGAAGTGAAAGCGTATGGTTATATTATAAATGACTATAGGAAAGCTAATTAAATTTACATTAAAAACAAATCTCCTTCAGTTTCAAAATAAATAATATCTCTCTACCATACTTTGACTTTACAGATATTTTAAATCAATGAAGATTTTTTCCATCTCATCTATTGAAACAGATTATTGAACTGTCATAGTTTTGGATGTTAATGAAATTCTCTCCCTCCCACTACAGAACTCAAAGCTAAATGCTCAATCTCCATGAACAAAGGAGTAGCCCAACCGCTTTGAATTCTGAGTTGATTGCTGTGACTTAGGGCTGGTGGCGGGAAGGAGAAAACGGTCACTTTTTTGCAAGACTGGTGAAGGGGCTGGCGGTGAAGCTGGCTTGCCCTGGTTCTTTCTTTCTTTTTTTTTGGCCATCCAGGACCCTTGCTCTGCCTCTGCAATCCCAAAGAGGAGCAGCTCGCACCTGTCCAGCTTCCTTCCTTGGGAGACATGGGGTCAGTGCATGATTTCTCCGGGCCTGCTGCCTGTGACCTTCACCTCTCCACGTGAGTGTTTTGGCGGGGGAGTGAGTGGCTGTTGACTGCCTTTTGTCTTCGCCTTACCGGAGGAGAGCTGAACTGCCTTACTGCCAGCTGAGGTGCAGCATCGACCCCTGCTGTCTGCAAATATTGTAGCACCAGATAAGCCTCAGAGAACCCAACTCAGTTTCACCTAAAGTGTTTTGGTTTGGTTTGGTTTCTTTCTTCTCTTTGCGGGTATGGGGTAGGTGTTTGTTTTTGTCTTGGTTATACATGTATAGAGAAGTTAAGAACAGTTATCCCTCTCATATCCATTTTCTAATTTAAGATCCTTTTCTTAAATTTAATAAGGAGTGATGTGGTTATTGAGGAGGAATCCTCTCTTCTGGTTTTGGTAAACAGTTTGGTTTCCCTCAAGCTAAGACATGAACCATATATACATACTTAAGGAATGATGCAGTATAGCTCAGAGATTACAGACTTTCTAACCTGAAAGTCTGTAGCACTTGTCATCTCTTAATATAAATGTTTTACAAAGCAGTAAATAGCATATAAAATACCTCTGGAAGAAGTGTTTATGATGCAAAACTCTTATAATGATTAAGAAAATTATCTTAGGTGTTACACAATTTTTCTAAAAATCACTAGTATTGGCCAGTTGCTGAAACAACAGAAGTTAGTCTCCCAAATCAAATGCATAGGATTCAGTTCCACAGGTGTCATTTTTCACACCAAAAATGCTAACCTCCAGAGGCTGAAAGAGGTGAATTTCATGAAATACAGGTTAGGATTCAGTAGAGAAACATATTTTGAAACAGCCCAGACAAAGAAGGCCAACCATAGAATCACAGAATGTCTTGGGTTGGTAGGGACCTTAGAGATCATCTAGGTCCAACCTCCCTGTTGCGGGCAGGAGCACCTTCCACTAAGCCAGGTGGAATGCTCCGAGCCTCATCCAACCTGGTTTTGAATGCTTCCAAGGATAGGGCATCCATAGCTTTTCTAGGTAATCCTTGCCACTGACTCACCACGTTCACAGTAAAGAACTTCTTCCTAAATCAAGTTCATTCTTTAATTATGACGGGGGTGCTGCAAGATATCAGGGCTGTGCCTGTATACTCACTCAGTCTCCTTGAATCATTAATTCAGTCACCCTTACATGTGAGATATCACTTGCCTGTATAGGTGAGATAATATATTGGGTTTTGACTGGGAATCAGTTTGAAACTAAGATGTTAGGCAGAACTTTTGCAAGTAATTATTCTACTGTTACAGAAATCCAAGGGGTAAATTTTGGTCAGTTCTTGGAATTCCTCAAGGTAGATCCTGCTTTTTCACATCTGATTAGTATCTTAAATGTGTTCATTATCAGTGTGGGTAGAACATCCCAAAGGTTGCTTTCTGTGATTTCTGCTGTGGAAATGATATAATTGTGTGCAGATAAAACAGTAGAAACTAAATCTTCAACAGAAGCTCTTGTGGCATGAACAGCATCTACAACAGTCCTTTCCATGCAGTCAAAATATTTAACAGATGTTTTGTACATAGTTACATACAAATGTGGGATTGTAGCCAGTTGAGCAAAAACAATAATTTGAGGTACTTTCCCAATCTAGCTAAAGATGCTACTGCCAGAACCCTTGTAATTGAGGCTCCTTTTGCCACAGGACAGCTGCCAAACATCCTGTTCTGGAGATTTCATTCCTTATATGAACATTACTCTATACCTATAAGGTATTACCTATTAGCCTATAAGGCTTATCATCTACTACCTGCCACCTACTATACTAGTAGCATATATTAAGAAAGAAAGTTGTACGTGGTTTAGTTAAGCCTAGTTTTAGGCTTTGGTTTTTAGAGCAGGCCTTGGACTATCAGCTGACTCTACCTGGGTCAGGCCAGCTGACTTCTACTGGCCAATGATATTCCATATCATATTCTCGTGTCATCTCCATATAAACGCAGTGGAAGAGGAGGTGCTTGGTCTTTCTGATCATGGCTGCAGCCCTGGGAGGATGTGCTCCTGCTCTTCTGCTGAGATTAGGCCTCACTGCCGCCTCACTGCTATGTTGTCTTGGGAAGTAAACATTTTATTGCTATTTTTTCTCCTTTCTTGCCAGGTGTCTCTTGGGAGGGGTTTTTGGAATGCTTTATGGATCTGGAGTGATGGGGTCTGCATTTGGTGGTAGGTGGTGGTTATTAGTTCTCTCTCACCTTTGTAGGTGTGTGTTGTATTGCATTTTGCTTTTACTTTTCCCTCTTTTGTGTAAATATATAAACCAGTTCTGTTTCAAGTTTCAGTTTTTCCTTCCTTTTCTCAGCGTGGGGAGGAAGCTTCATTTGTGTGGTAGAACACTTGGCATTTTGCCAAGGATTCAAACCAAAACAAAGGTATATTAATATTTTAAAAAATTAATATACATTTTTGGTGCACATAAATTCCTTTACTAATGTAACTTAGAGACAATAATAACACCAATTGCTATATATTTCCTCAGTACACAGCATGAATTCAAGGCCCTTTTCTGATTTAGAATAAGATTCCTCCAAATGTGAACACTCCCAAGTTTGCCTTATTATTGGTCACATTTATTCCACCTAGTGACAACATGATGAGTTTCTTATCATTAAACTGTTTTTACAACAAGTGGTTATCAAATTATTTTAGAATAACTGTTTTATTGAAGGAAAACCTTGTGTGTTAATTTTATGGTTGAGAAAATTCTAAAAGTGCTTAATTTATAAACATATTCTTTATTAACCTGCCAGGTGTCAAATCTATTAAGGTCTGCTCAAAATATGCATTTTCCCACAGTGATCATTTTGAAAAACAAAACAGCATAGGTAGGAGGATATTCTAAGTAAAGAGACGATATTCAGGAAGGGAGTGATGAGTGGCTGTATTATTTTCATGACAGACCTTCTTCAAAAATTGCAAACTACATCCAGTCTCTTGTCTTGCTTTCTCTGAACAGTCAGTTTGTCTGAGTCCCTTACAGTAAGTTATCAGACAATTGTGAAGGTATGTTGCTGCATTAATTTTTGGTCCTCCAAATTATGTTACCAGCTGGATGATATAGAAAGCACATTTTTTTCTGTTTTTTTTTCTTTTTTTTTTTTCTGGACAAGGCTCTAAGGAGACTACAGTTCAATGTATAAAGCAGATACATAGGATTGAAAGACATTCTTTCTGCCAAGATCAGAAAAAGTCCACAATTTTAAACTGAAAGAGGATAGATTAGACATAAGGAACAAATTTTTTTATAATAAAGGCAGTATGAAACTGGAAGAAGTTGCCTTGCAAAGTTGTGAATTGTTTGAAATAAGTTTGGACTGGACTTTGAATAATCTTGCCTAGTGGAAGGTGCCCCTGCTCATGGAATTGGGTTAGACCAGATAGTCTTGAAAGGCTACTTCCAACCCAAACCATTCTATGATTCTATGAATTCTCTGTATGATGTCATGATTCCAAAAATTGCATGGAAAAGCCAGGTGCTCCATTAACAGACAGTGTAAACATAGAGTGCTCATCTTCTCTCTCCTAGTTCTATAGAGTATTCACAGACACAGGAGTTTCCAGAGTTCTAAAGGGCCACTCTAGTAATCTGACAGAGCCTGATTGTGTCAGATTGTAGAAAAAAAAATCTTTCTGATAAGCGTTTGCCAGAGTGCAATAGAAAGTAGCAGAAAATTGTTGAAAGGGTTTAAGTTGAATGGAATAATTAAATTTTATTATTACCTTTCAGCTGATGCATTTTAACACCATGATATGTGTAACGTTTGGTCTACTAGCAAATATAGTGTCATCACTTGGCTTTGCTAAGTACTGATCTGACTGCTGTTGCTGAGAAAGCTTCATCACTCAAACTGTATTTGATCAAACCCAGTGGAAAAGACTTCTATAGAGTTTGTTTTCAGATGAGAAGTCTAACATTAACTCTGAACTTTTACAATGATCTATAGAATCACAGGGAAATGTCTGCTATCACCTTGGCTTGGTCTCAACTTACTGTAGTTGCATAAAACAGAACTCAGTTTTGTGTCAGAGCAAATAGTCCTTCCATATTTGATATAGAACATCTCTTAAACTACCACTAACAGCCTGAGTTTTAGATCTCAAAGAGCACTCATTTGTGCTGCAATGTATGAGAAGTGTTTTTCTTAATATTGAAAGAGGCAGATGCTAAAAACACAAACAGGTTCTAAAAGTGGAATTACCAATCTCACTGAAGTTTGTGGCATTTCCAATTTCTAATTCTAGTTCTTTATGACAAAAAAACATAAAGACAAGAAAATCCCTTTGATGAAGCCTTTTGAAAAATATATTCTTTAAATAGCTAAAATAGATGTAATACATACTTCATAACAATGAATTTTGAAGAAGTATTGGTTTATGCTAGGCCAATGGAAAGCAAGCCAACTTCAATACATTGTGATTTGTGTAGCTGGCTTCTTTCATGACCTACTGAAATATTTATAGTGGACAGAGAAAAGAGGCAGTCACAACTGCAAATTCCTGCAGCTGCGGACATTTCTGTCACTGTGGGCTTCACTGAGACAGCTCTGTCCTAATTTCATCTGACTTTGAATATGTGCAAATCACAAGAAAATGTGAACTGACTACACACTGAGAAAATCAGCAAAGACAGAAAATCATTTCAGAACACAGTGTTATCAATATTTTACTTAATCAGGATTAGATAACTTTTCCAGAAATTTGCAACCCTAATTTCAAGAAATTTATACAATTTCCTAAAGCACTGATAAATAAAAACCAAAGAAACAAAAAAATCTATGTCAAAATTAAGGATGCTATTTGTTCATGTTGCTTCAAATGAAACAAAAGAAACATTTGTCTAAATTTACTGTAGATGAACAACATAAAGTTATATTATGGATTGTTATAAATAATGTCTAAAAGCATTTATAATATGTTCTGCTTCCTATATGCTGTATACTAATATTTTGTGAAATCATACTTGGAATTCATTAACACTGACATGACTGTGACCTTGAATTCAATAATCAATGTCATGATACCATTAAAGTCCTTCCTGATACCCAGAAGCAAAAGGGTATGCTTTGTTCCAGCCTCAATCATGTTCTAAAATCCCCATGGTGATGGCTCAAAAGTTTGAGATCTTTTTATGTTTCTTTTAGTTTTAAAGGAAACAGGAAGTAGTTGACAACCTTGACCTTTGCCAGTCTGAGTTCCCCATTTGATTAGCTCAAGGCGTCTTCATTTCAAAGTCTATTCTGGATATATTGTTCTGTAAGAAGTTTTCACTTGACTAGAGGAAAGCAAAATATGAAATACAAACAAACAAAAATATCAGTTAACCTTCATCTTAATGGGGTAGGCTAACTGAGTGAGTACTTATCCATTGTGTTGGATTGCTTTGATTGTGGATGTCAGCAATAGCTGAGATGGCAGAGGTAACACAGGAAAATATGTTAAAGAAATGTCAAAAGGTTTTGATCAAATTAAAATGTCTAAGGCATACTCAAGGCAATCAGCTTCAACAGAGAAGTTCAAAATACAGAAGAGAAACATGCTGGAGGGTGGACTTTCTGTTGTTTATTTTTTTCGTGTTTCTAAGAATGCTTGCATACCTACTTAGCAAAAACTATCATTGTTTATCTCTGCACACAAGGCCTGTTGAATCCCCAAATACAAAATATCATAAATTTATAGGGAATTTTGCCATCCGTCCTAGGCATATGTCAGTTTATATTAATTTTTTATAAGAGATTGCATAGTTTTTCTCTCACAGCTTACTTTTACTAGGGAATTTTTAGTCTGTAGTACTATTTAATCTTTTCAATTCTGTAAAAAGGCCAAAGAAATCCAGCTGTGTTTGTCAAGGGTAAGCAAGTGTTAAGGCAATGCTATTTATGTATCTGTGTTACCTTTTTTCTGTCTGTGTCATCTTTGTACTGCCTGTGTCTCAGAAAAAATACTCTGTGAAAGGATACAGAGAATTTTTCCCTAAAGAAAGCAATAACTCTTTCCAGAAAACACTGCTGGGTTAAACCTTACATTAACTGAATGCAAAACTTTGATAAGTAAGAATTAATAGTTTCCAGTCAACTTTCAAAGAGATAGTACCACGTCTTCTAATTAAAAAGAAAATTAATGCATACAGAAACCATTATAAATAGCATCAAATATAGTGAACCATATTTGGAATACTTTGATTAAATTTTAAACCAAACCTGTTGGTAGGAATTACTGATGTTAATATGTCCCTCAAAGTTCCTCTCTTCATCATGATTATATATATTCAAAGTATTAAAAACATTGCTGTATTTTAAACATGTTCTCCTCTGATTTTGTCCAGGAGTTGAAGTCTTAGGCTTTGTGTATGGTAGATCACTATTGCTTTAGAAATTGAGTCAAAATCCCCTCTGAAAAGCTCAAAAATCTCTCACCAAACAGCAGGGCAGCAGTCTCCACTTCTATCAGAGCTTTTAAGTTTGCCCTTCACTTACAGGCAAAAGCCAAACATAACTGGAATTATATGGCATGTGAGGGAGGTCCAGTGCTCACTACAGGCACCTCTTTTTGGTACTGCATGGAGCTGCAGAGTCTATAGATCTGCCTTTCACTGCTGTAATTAAAACCTTTCCTCCTTCCTCAGAGTTTGGTGGTGACTAGGCAGGTTCTATCAGGTGGTTCACCTGCAGCAAAATCTTCTCATACAATCTCGGAAGTAGCTACTGAACCAGTCCAGTTACTGTCACATAACTATTTCTGAATCTGCCTGGGTACTCCGAGAAAAGCAGAGCAAAGCAGAGCAGCACTGCACACCACATGTGTGTAGAGACATAGAACATCCCAGCTGAATGCTGTGGCTCTGCCCATTGCTTCACACACTCCCTTCTTTGAGCTTGGGCATTATGGTCTACATTTCCTTTCCTTATAAAAATGCTGCAAAACAAGTCACAATGACAGTGGCAAGGTTCCTTTTGAAGTTCAAGAGGCAATTTTTAAGCAGCAATTTAAGCCAATTTAAAAGCTGTCTCATTTCTTCCTTTTAAAGCAAACAAACAACAAAATAGATTCTTTTCAGAACACTTTATTACTTCTATGAGACTGGGCAATCCAACTTCCATCATGACCCATTATTTTCATTTGTGACTTTGCTGTTTTTCAGGAAGACCTTTCATTTGGGGATAAGAGTCACAGAAGGCATAAAAAGATTTGGTGTTGAAATGTTAATCAACATAAATATAATTATTAATTGGGAAACATCACTACAAACCTACTTGATACGCAGAAGCAAGAGGTACCGCAAATAATATATTCATCACAAATACTGCCATGTGCAGAATAGAGGAAAGACAACCTAATCTCTGACTTGCCTCAGCAGCAAACTATATTTTTCCAAAATCAATGCTCCCTGTGGCATCCTGTCTGTATTCCATGTTGATTTGTTCAGCTTACAGTTTGAATTACCTAATAATGACTGAATAGCAGATGAGCGTTTTGATAACTTGGTTGAGAGTTATCTTGCAGGTTAGAAGTGTAACAACCTTTTGAGCTGCACAACTTCTGAGCTCTGCACAACGAAATTTAGGATGGTGATTGTGATGGTCACTATTTCTCAGCTAATCTTTAAAGCTTCCTCTAAAAAAAAAGAAATAAATAAAATAAAATAAAAAAAATTAAATAATTAAATTACTAGTGTGAGGGAGGTGAGAAAAAGAACAGCAGTGCTTGGGCCTGTAATCACAGCAGTGGCTGCCCCCGTCCGTGTCTAATGTAAGGGTTATGGAATATCATAATCCCTTCTCTGAGCTCCTTTACAGCAGCAATGATGACTAAATTTCTTGTGTCTTATCACACTGTCACAGACTGGAACTAGGAGAAGGAACTCTGAAGAAAACACAGCATGAAAACTAGAGAGCAGATGATCAGATTAGCTGCTATTGGATTTGTTAGCAGGGCCACAATCTGACTGAAACAGGCTCGACTGTGAGGCCCATGGAGATTTAAACTATCAGCCCTCCCCATACACACACCCCTTATCCCTATCACACCATTATTTTTTTAAAAAATATATATCCCCCTTCTCCACAGAACACACATCCTTTTACCCATTTTAAGTCATCTTGCAAAAGGATGAGGTTAAGAGTTAACACTTCACAGGTTCTAGTGGTATCAGATGAGTTGATGGATTTTGAGTAAGAGGATCCATCAAAAATACCAAACAAAAAATCACCAAATAAGACTGAAAAGCAGCATTCCTTAACTGTTTAGTGAGATTTTCTCCTGTTTACAAGGCTTCTGCAATGGCACTTTACAGACATCTGTTATAATGTGTCTACTTGTGCTGCCTACATGATCCTTAATGTAGATTCCAGAGTCACACAGGGGGAGGAACACGGTGAGTCTATCCCAGTCATGATGTGCTAGATCCTGTCCTAACGATAGTAGACAGAAATCTCACTGCATTACATACAAATTTAGTTTGATGATGCATGGCAGTTACCTGTTAACAACAACAAATTGAATGCTTCATTGTTTAAAAAAAGTTCTTTTGTTCCTGATGTAAGCGTGTTATATATGCAGCTTTTTATATCAAGTAAAGTTGCATAGGAAACTAACTAGAATACTGTAAAGCATCCACTAAAACAGAGGAAATATGACATACAAAGGAGAGCTTAACGTAAACAGATAGAGGACACACTTTCTTAAAAGGTCTGAAAACTTTCCTGAGAGCAGCTGAACTGTAAACCAAAGTGAAAAGCTTTCTGTACAACAGTAAGAAAAATGGAGTGTTCAAGTCTTGGATTCTGCAGAGATATTCATAATAGACAAAAATGACCACCTGCTTAAGTGTTTGTACAGTTGGGGGTTTAGTTTTCAGTTAAAGAAGCAATCTATTCTTATTAATGCCAAATACAATATTTTCCAAATAAATTATCACAAAGAAACAAAGACATATTGAAGTCCATCTCTGTAACTATCTTCATGAAATTCTGTTTTCACTAGAGTGGTAGTTAGATGCATAAGACAACTTCCAGGCCAGGATAATATCATATTTGAGTGATAACTCTACTGTGTTTTAAATTAAGAATATTTGAGAACAGAACTCTGAAACCTGTATTTCACACTCTGTTGAAAATAAATATACTTCCTCAGTAGAATTTGTGGTTCCAATTTAAGATCATTTCAGTGAAGGTTCTCAAGTTACAATGATTCTGTAAACTTCATGAGATATTCATTTGTATAGACATGGACTTATTGCAAAGGCATTTCAAGTGTTTTGTTCTTTGAAGCTATGATAGAAATAGATCCTTGATTTCCTTCCTGTCTTCTACCATATATTCTTTACACCTAACAGTCAAAACACCAAAGAACTTTACCTGTGTAACTTACAGTGTAGGCCATTCCTGCTATCTTTATTGATCCATGCAAAACTATTTATTCATTCAGACAAGATGATGCAATATTTTTATATTTCAAGAGAAGATGTGGATGTGCTGATAAGACCTCATCTAAAGTCATTGCCCTGGCCATGACCCATCCTTGAGTATGCAGCCAACACCTCTGGATACTGTGGTCCAATTAGGCATTATTTACCCAATGACAAATAGGTAAGATACAATCATTTTTTGATATCATGATGTTGAATATCCTAGCTGCAGTTCTTTTGAATAGATATGTGTTTTTTTTGGTTTGGGTTTTTTTTGTTGTTGGTTGGTTTTTGTTTGTTGTTGTTGTTGTTGTGGTGGTGGGGTGTGGGATTTAAATTTAGATCTCTTCAGAAACTCTCATGCAACTCTTTTGGAAGCAACCCTTATACCTGGATGCAAATTGCAAACTTCCACAGTCCATTTGAAAACTGAAGCACTGTGTCACAGCAAACCCCTGCATGGCCCAAAGACCTACATTATAGGTTGCTGCAACTCAATAAAAACAGAGCTATAGAAATTTCCAAATCTTACCACATTGTCATGTTTTAAAGCCTTATCTTGCCCACAGAGCTCACAGAAATTTATGATTATACAAACAAGTTCTCACACATTTCAAACTTGTACATTTTTCATATCTATTAATTCTTATTTTTCCCAGAAAGGGTCTTCCTTGTTTGCCATTGTCTCTACCAGATTAAAATAAGGAAAGAACTGAGGGTTTGGATTTAAAAAAATATAATCACACTTTTGGACAAGGGCAGAAGTAGAAAACTTTTTTCAGACTTTCTTGTTAAGAAATAAATTTAGAAATCCTAAAATTCTTCAGGTTTAATTCAGTACCAAAAAAAAAAGGTATCAACAGTTTTATTGCTTATGTTAGTCTGCAATAATGTAAGGAAGAGTCACTTGATTTCTGCAACTTCCTTTTTACTTATGTGATGAATGTATTAAAGAATATGTGGTTGCCTAAAAGGATATATGACATATAAAGAGGAGACATTTAAAACCTGAGCATGAAGAGTCATCACAATAAAGAGGTCTGAGCACCACACATTCCCATATAGAATCTAGAAGACCTTAAAAAACATCCAAATCACTAATTGCACAGAGAAAATCAGACAGTAGCAAACTAAAATACTGCCTTTGTAATTAGTTGACTCATTTTACCCAGGATTAGATGAAGTTAAGTATAATAATAAATTTAGACCTTAGTGTCTGTCACTCTGACCAATACATATGGAAAACAAGGAAATGCATGTACAAGGTACTCTTATTCTCTAATATGGTTTATATCAAGGTATCTTCAAGCAAATTCATTTCTCAATAAAAAAAAAGAGATGAAACAATTTTTAGCTCTATCCAATTGTTCATCCAAATTACAGAAGCCTAATATTTTCACAGCATACTGAAAAACATACAAATGAAATATTACCTATCAAAAATTTGCCACGTATCATCTTTTAATAAGAAATATCCACAGCTATTTTTCCTAATGGAAACATAGTGAAATTAAGCCCAGCTCCAGCCATCTTGAACACATAAAAGTAATTCTGTAACCTAAAATTCAGAACAGGTACAAGTTTTTTGTTTCATTAATCCAAGAGTGAACAGTGGTACTATTCAATTGCGCTTATCTTCCCTCTTATTAGGGAGCAGGCTGGAATTAGTTACAGGTCATAAAGCTATTTGGACTTGTAGTACCATCTCCTACATCTGAAAAATAAGAATACCCTGACTACAGAGTTACTGAATCAATCTCTCTAAGATTCACTTTATCTTGAATAAATAAGTAATGTTTAATTACTTACAGAGAGTGGAGTGAATTATTTATATAAATAGTTTCTCTAACAACAGAAGTCAAAAACATCTCACATGTCTTTCAGTGTAATGGAATAACCAGAGAAGGCATTACCTGAAGCATATCACAGCCACTGAGTCAATAGGTTAATTTCAAATTGGATTTCTTGGACCTCTCTGAGTACAGTTCTTCATTGACCAGTTTTGGTTGTTCCCTCTTTTTCAAGATGGGAGTATGTAATTCCTCCTTTCTAGACTACATCCTGGATGTCAGACAAGTTAGATCAGTCAGAGTTCACCTCACGAGGTTTGGCAGTACTTTCCTGATAATAATGCCAGTGGCAACATGATTATGCAATACTGTATTTTTATCAGGTGCAGAGAAAAAATTTTTAGAGAAAGCCAGCCTTTAAACAATGAATGAACCAGTATTCCTTTCTGGCTCATGCCATAGTATTTTGGGTACTGGCCACCTGCCAGCAGCTGTTAAGGTGCTTTCAAATGCCTTATCTTCACCACAAACTTTCTCAAAGCATTTTTCAGCTGATCTGTCTCCTTTAGTTTCTAGGACTTCACCTTTGATAAGGTAAAGCTTCTAGACACTTATAGATTAATAAAAGATCCTGTGGCTAATAAGCTGGTCCACTGCCTTTTAAATGAAGTGACGTTCTTCTCTGAGGATCCATCATATAGTTTCAATATATTTTTTGATAGATATTTTCAGACAGAAAAGTCTTGTAGCCCACAGAATGATTACCTTACAGTAAAAAATCCCATACTATTGTCTATTACTATAGCAATGTCATAACATGTGCTTGGACACAGAAGGAAAGGAAAGGTGCATCTAGCACACTAGCCTGACCCTGCCAGTGGTAATAAGTGGTGACTAAGGAGCAGCATGAAAAAAATCAAAGTTTTTAAACATACATTGACAAGTACTCTCTCAGCCTTCAAAAGCTTACATTTTAAGGATTTCCTGAACCAAAAGTGGTGTTCATATTTTTACTAATCCTCAAAGAATTTCTTGTTTATCAGTTTTTCCAGTGACCCCTTGCATTCTGCTGAACTTCCACAGACCTCGACATGCAATATATTCTTAGGGAGCATTATATTTAGCCTCCTTTAGACACCTATATTGAAAGCAGCAGTTTAAATTCTCTTTATGGTTTATAAAGAATTACTGTAAAGAACTGACTTAAAGGAAGTCTAGACAACTCAGAGTCAAGGTCTATGCTGTGAACATCTAAGTTAGCTAGGATGAATGCCAACCTTTCTGCCAGTTACAGTTCTTCTGGGACACTGTCAGATATAGCAAAATTAATCAATCTTCACAACTGCTCCCAGTTCCCAAAAAATACAGACTAAACATTTAGAGAAGTCAATATGGAATTTCAAAGGGAATCACATCTTTATAAATTCCATTGATTCAAAAAACTTTAAAGCTCCTCTTCTCTGAAATTGTTGTCAGTACATTAAAAGGATGGTATCAATGTTCATAAAATAAAATCTTCCTACAAGAAATGCCTGGCTGAATATGCCTTAAAGGTTCAGTAATTTCTCATATATTTTTATTTATTTATATAAAACAATAGCCGATTTTATTGTGTATTCAGTTCCAACAATCACAACAGTACAATACTTAACATTAGTTTACACTACAGGAGCTCTAGTAGTATGTTTCCAATGTTTTGCTAGATTTACTGTATAAATACGGGGTTGATAACAAAATCTGGACATCCATAAGTTTGATTGTACAAGTGTATTTCTTCTAAGACTAAGGAATTATTATTTTTTTTTTGTCTGTGATATTTATCTATGTTGAAGTGGTTTATATTCAAATTCAGTTCCTGGCAACCAAAAGAAACCCATTCTTCCTTCCAGCAAAAACGATACATTTCCCAAATATTGCACAATAAATATACTTTCTCCACTGCTAAACAAAGAGGACAGATTCAGCTGTATCTGAAAAAGAAATTGGCTTCTTAGTGAACAATGTTTATTTTTTCCAAGTTTTCAATTATAATTCAAGTTGAGCAGGACATTTTTACTTACATATCTTTTGTTGGAAAATGTTCAAGCAAATAAAAAATCCCACTACTATTGTCCTAGTTTCTCTGAAAATATTTCTTGGGATGAACTTCTGCCTAGTGACAGTATGCGATATCCTGGTTATAATTGTCAGGGTCGTATCGTAGGGCCACCACCAGCTCTGACTCTCCCTGCCCAGTCCCTCAGGACTGCTCTCACACTGCCCATGTCTCCAGATGCCAGATCAGCCCCGCAGGGCTGTCAGCCCCTGCCCTAGCAACACTGCAGCAGAACCAGCCTCCAGCTGCCCACAGCCCTGCCCTGCCCAGCCAAGAGCCCTGCTAAGCCAAGCCCATCCATGGGCCCACTTCTCAGTCCAGCCCCATCTCCAGGGAGGTGCCCAATGCCCAAGGCAGTGGAAGCTGATGTGGCTGCCAGGCCCTGCCCTAACAAACCCTACCAACAGTGCCCTGCCACTATGGGACCCTGGCAATTAAAAGAACTAGAATCAAGATTCTTCCCCAGCCAAATTTTTCAGCCCCTTTGATGTATATTTACACGGAACAGGACAGCCTGGTGTCTTGGGTTGAGCTGGTAAAATACCAATTGCCCAATACAGAGTCAGTCTCCCTCCCCCTTCCCAGTTGAGAAAAGGGAGAAAGGTAAAAAAACCTCAAACTAGATTTATGCTTAAACTAAATATATATTTATACAGAAAAGAGAAAATTAAAAGCAAACTACTATATAACACACACACGTTAGATATAATAACAATTTTCTACTTCCCACCGAAAATAGATTGCATCACTCTAGATCTATAAGCACCCCAAAAGACACCCAGCAAGAAACAGAAAGTATAACAACAAAATGTTTCTACTTCCCTGAAACTAAAATCAAATGCAAGTAGCGGCAGCAGCAGCAGGGCCCAGACAGCAAGACAGCAGCTGTGTGTCTTGCCTCTACCTCAGCCATGATGGAACTTCATATTACAGGTTTGCATCATCTGGTATGAAATATTTCTTTGGTTGCTTAAGTTAGGTGATACATGTCTCTCCTAATCTACGTAGATTCTCTGAGCCTGCTAAATTGAGGTCTAGCTAAAACTACCACACCTGATGAAACAAAATTTTTATTCTTACTCCATGCTTCCCTTTTAATCTACTCAGAAAGGATGTTTAACTAATTGAATATGGATCCACTCTCTTAGGAGATGAAAAGCCAAGGAATTTTCTGAAACAGGTGCTATGCCCTAAAAGCTCTAAAGAGATCATCCATATGTCTTTATGCCCTCAATTTACAGAATGCCTTGTGCTGAGTTCGTTCAGCTCCTTGTGCTGGTTTAAAGGTGAACCAGCAGGGGAAATGAACTCACCACGAGAGAGATTATAAGTCAGACCTAAAATTTAATAATAATATTACAATAGCAACACTGACACACAAGGGAAATTGCTTTCAACTCACAAAACCCCAGCAGTATAACCCAGTGTCCTGGGGCACAAACCCAAGGGGGTTTGTTTGCCCTTGTGCTGAGACCCCTGTGGTTCCCCCAAGTCCAGAGCAAAAGGAAAAGAAAAACCTGTTGGTGCAGGCGAGGGCTGTGGTCTGGGCGAGAGCGGGGATCTCCTCCTGTCAAGGTCCTGCTACTGCTCTGGATCCGACGAGAGGTTTTCGAGGTCTTCTTACCCACCCCTTATGTACCCTCAGGGAGCTCTCAGTCCCTCCCCCTGGGCGGGGACTCACACAATGGGTGATTGACTCTGGGAGCCAGGGGATGTTGAGCTGTTGATGGCCCATTAGCAGCTCTGCCCCCCTCAGGGTGGGTGTGAAGTGATAATGGCTCCCTGGGCAGCTGCTGCTAATGGCCCATTGACCTTGGGGAATGAATAGAGGGAGTAGAATACACAGCTTTGATCACCCCCACACAGGGTTAGCCGGTCCCTCCTGCCGAACTAGGACACTCCTGAAATCCAGCTTTTAGGACTCCTACAAGACTGTACACGTCCAACAGAAATGGTCAGCAGAGCTTCGATGCTCTTTTCCAGGTATTTTAAACTGGTATGACCCATCACTGCTCTAAAAAGAAGCAAACCCACCTCAGGTTTTTTATTTCCTTCCTTTTTTACCCTTATGCCAGAGAAACCAGTTCATGGTAACCACACAGCAAACAAGGGAAAATAAAGAAAGTGGGAGGGACAGAGAAAGGGAGCAATATAGAGAGAATGTGAGACAAACTGAGAGGCATAGGGAGAAAGTAGGAGAGACAACTAGAGGGAGAGAGAAATTAGGCAAAAGAGAAAATAAGTAAGCCAGATAAAAAGGTGAGAGAGAAAAAGAAAATAGGATGTGGAACAAGTGAACAAAACAGAGAAAGAGAGAAAAAGAAAGAGCAATAAAGAAGCAGAGAAAGAAAATAAAAAGCCAAAAAAGGCAAATAAGTAATCAAGAGGTTATAGCAATATATGGTACACTTTTTGCATTATAGTATTGCTGTGGACATCTGTCAATTTTACAAGCCATCCTTTTGGGCTTCTGCTCCTTTTAACATATAATAAGTACACTAACAAGAAAAACAGTAAATATTAGCAATTACTAAAAGTTAGAGCTGTTCAAGCTACTAGAAGTAAATGTGAGAGGCTGGAGTAAGGAAAATAATAACTAAAACACTACACAACTAACTCACAGGCAAAACCATATTTCCTATGGAAGGAGCAAGAGGACAAAGGGCTGCCCACAGAAAATTTATAAATGGAAGTTCTTCCAATGAAGTCTCATTTTTCCTCTGAAATCTCATCATATCTCTTGGCATGAGTACGCTCCCTTCAGAAAAATTGTTCTTTTTTCTCATACAAATTTGTTTTTGTGAAAACTTTTACAAATAAGAGCATATGAAGTAAACTTAAGCAAGCAAGCCTCAGAGACTCCTCTTACTAGGGCATTCTCTTGCCTTACTATCCTGCAGAGACTGTAGATAAGGCTATCCTGCAAACAGTACAAAATTTCCTCTATGCCCAAAATACTAAGATCAGACAAATAGTGAACACTCTGACCATTGCCTAAAAGGATATTTAGTCTGTTTTTTTCCCTTACTATATGCTGTGGGCCTCTAAGTAAGCAATTTCTCATGTTTTCTCCTTTTAGCTGAACTTTGTGGCAGAACATAAGGTCTTGACTACATGCAGTTCAAATACCTAATTAACTAAGTGGATTAGAAAGCAGGCTAATGAAAACTGTGATCCACGTTCACTCTTCAGATTTCAGAAGAGAATCCACCAATTAGCTAAATTAATTTTGATGGACCCTCTGCCAGGATTTCACCTATTCTGAAAACAACATTGAAAAAGTGAATTAGAATAATTTGATCAAATCTTGTCTGAAGTTGTTTGCAGACTAACTAAAACAGTAGACAAATATTGCATCCATTGAAGTAAGTTTCCAAAGCTTCACCTGAAAACTCTGGCAAGGATGTCTCATTCACCTATCCTAGACTTTACCTTAAAAATTTAAATCAAACAGAAGAAATGTCTGAATTGGGATCAGATTACAGCTCTCATTCTAGCCAAGATAAAAATGGACTAGTTCACTCCTGGTCATTTTAACCACAACATTCATCTTAATTTCATATTCCACAATCCTAAACTACTCCTTTGCTTTTATTGGAAGACAAGCTATCCAAAAGTAAACAACAAAAGTACAGTTCCCCCACCGAAAATCTATGAAACTAAATGGAATTATAGTACAACTTGTTACACAGAACACAGTGTGTTCAGTATATCTCTGGACATTTATTTATCATTGGGCTAGTGTTCCTGAGATATATTTTTCTAAGAGCACAGGAAGTTACAAGTTTGTTTGTTTTTTCTGTACAGAAAAGTGTACCATAAATTCTGTCTATTTGTCCCACTCCAGTTATACCAGATGCCATGAGTTTCATGAGCCACTCATGTTATTGAAACTGTTTAAATTTATTTATGCTGTCACCCATTCTTCTGAGTGACCCAAAAAAAAGACATCTACCACCTGTTACATGCCCTTGTGGCTTGCTCATCTCACTTCTCATTGCATTACTTGCTAAATCCCACATGTGAAAGTGCAGGTGATATGAACAGGTTAGAAAGGCAGTAAGAGGTTTATGATTTTCCATCCCCAAAGAAGCTGGACAAGCACAATCAATGCAACTTCCAGGTACTCCGAGGCTCAGAGTCTCAGACACTCAAGCTTGGGTTTGGGTATTGCTGCTTTTGGACCTCTAAGGATGGTTGTAGATACTAATTTATAATGGCCAGGATAGGATCATCAAGTAAATACATATTTTAAAGGGAAATCAGAGTTCTGAGAAATACAGGCCATATTTCCCCCCATTCTACTGATATAGCTATACGAATATTCATGTGGTTAGATATGACTGCTGTGGAAACTCTCAAGGGAGACCACATTATTTGTGAAATCCTTATCCTATACAAGTGCAGGTTGTATTATTCAAAGCCACAGAAGGTCAGTTTTAGCTTATATGCCTGATTTTTTCACTTGGTCACATTTTTACTTCCATGTAGTTAAATTAAATCATCCCCTTTTCACATGTTCTTTGTCCCTTAAGTAGGATGTACAGCACTTTGTATAACCTGAGATTAATACCATTTCTGGGAAGGTCATAATGTTATTTTCTGAAAATTATATGGTAAAGTTGACTAATTTGAGAACAAATAGGAATAATTTCAATTTCGATGCTTAATAAAACAAAAAAGAATAGGGATCTTAGGGATCAATGCAAAACATCACCTGTTTCATATTGTATTTCTATAAACTCTAAAAAGATAAACACTGTTTTTGCTGAACTGTTCTTCAGTGTCATAATTTGTCTTGCTGAAGCAGATTTGAAAAAGAGTGTCCAGGCTATGAAGGCCTGTCAGCAATGAATTGTGCCTTGTGTGAGTTTAAAGTATACAATTCACCTGTAGCCTTGAGAAGCTGCTATACTTTTGAAAGCACTACCTGCAGTCCCAAGACACATTTTGTCACAGAGAGTGTTCAAATACTAGTTGCCTAAGAAACACAAGGAAGTTTTTTATTAATTGTATTTGTATTAATTTTAATACACTTGTTCATGAGAAAAGTCATCAGGTCCTGAATCTCCTCTTTGATAATGGATCCTGTGAATAATATCTTTACTCTGCTATTGTCATCATATTTCTCAAATTTTCAGACATCTGTCCCAGTAGTTCAGCCACTACTGTGCTATTTTGTGCATCTTTAACCCAACAAGCTAGTCAGTTCAGTCATTTCTTGGCTGGCCACCTAGAGTATTTAAAAGTGTTTTGATGAGGTTAAAGTGTTCCCCAAATGTTACGTATTAGGCATAGCTCTTTAATGAGTGCCATGTGCACATTATCTGTCCAGGGGCTGCTCCATCTGGTAATTAGGGCTAGTGGAACCAGTTCACTGATGTTCCTTCTTGCTTGCCTGGATCCTGTTGAACCTACCAAGTCAATAATTCTAGAAGTTTCAGCCAGACATCATAAAGTCCATATGAGACAAAGAAGAACCTCAGTTCTAAATAATTTCACTGAATAAATCTTCATTGGTTAATTTCGCATAAGTGACTCATAACTACTTGAAATTTGTGCTACTTCCACTACTTGACTGTCTGAGAAGATAGCGCTGATATAGTTTGTTTTTATTTCTGCTGGAGTCACATTTCTATACAAATATTCAATTTTACACTCTGAGTACTCATCTAAAAATCTGTATCTTTGAGCATACTGACCAGTAAAGCTGTTTGATACAGTCTGTATGACAAAATAACATAAAGACACCATGTAAAGAGATAAAACATGCAGAATCACAATGAAATACTTGTGAAACATTCTTTTTTTCAACTTTTACCTAACCTTAACCTTACTCTGCCTTGATTATCACATTTTTTACCAACTATTTCGTTAAATGAGGAATCAGTTCCTTGCCCTTAATTTTTAAATACATCTCACATTTCAGCTCAAATTCTATAATTTAGTTCCTGGTTATTAGCAATTAACATACTGAGACTGGGTATGCCATATACCCCCATGGCTATATACTTTCTCTATGTTGTCTTTAAAATGATTAGTTTTTCAGAAAAGTTTTAAAATATAATTTTTTTTTTGCTTGGTTTGGTTTGGTTTGGTTTTTTGGCAGGTTTTCAGAGTCCTGAGATGGTAAATTATTTTTGTGGGTTTAGTTTTTTGGGTTTTTTTCTTGCCCCAGGAAAGCCTCTGTGTACTGCTAGAGCAGTGCCACAGCTGAGTGAGCTCCAATTTACCCACTGGTTGCCAAGATGCTTGTAGAGATCCAGCATCATGAACTGAGAGAGACATCCTCTCTCAGTAAAACTACCATCTCAGCATAAGCAAGCTGATCAATAACTTAATGGCATGAATCAATGAAAAAGATCTGGGAGAGATCTTAATTAAAGAAACAACTGCTGATACAAATTATCTTTCCAATGTATTGATGCAGCAGAGGGCATGAGGTTGAACGGAGATGAGTGCTGATCAATGCCTTGAACATTTGCATTTCTTTTGATCAGAAACCATCTCTCTTCATCCTTAGGCATACAGGCACGCATACATACAGGCACGCATCACTACCACCAGCATCTCAGAAGTGCTTTGGTTTCTTTGTCTTTATTGATTCCTATAGGACTCTTCTGGAGGCTATTATGGTTGCCTCACTTTACAAGGTGAAATGAAGGTCTCCACAGACTAGATGTTTCTCATCTCTTTAGGCTGTCCTGGATACTATCTCAATACCTTAAATCAGTAAGAAGTGCTTTGCCTCACTGCAAACACCATGATCTACATGTACGGTAAAGATGTAACAAGGCAGCATAAGTGTAACTTTGGTAATTTAGAGTTACACAAAAAATAATTACAATATTCCCTAACACAGAAAGACAAGCATGTGTGTGTGTGCATAGGCATGTATTCAAGAGACACAGACAAACACATGGACAGAGGGAGAGAAAGACAGTAAAAGAGCATTCTCCAGTGTCTGAACAGCACAAACATCTAAAGTCAATAGTTGGTTTCCCCAAGTGATTAAATCTGAGACACAGTTTAAAGAGACATCAATCTGTGATGTCCACAATACTCAACATACAGCTAATGGACCTTCAAAAGATCAATATTCAAACCTGACTTCTTTTTGTGCTAGAAACTCACACCACTGCAACATCTACTGCTAGATGCAAGGTACAATTTATAGTAATGACATTTTCTCACTGCTGTTCACATTTTTGTTAAATCAGATTTTAGTGTGTCTGCTTTTATTTTAATTTGGGAGGGGAAGAAACTTTATTCCCTAGAATGCAGGAAAGTAATTTAAACTTTTGCTCAGCTGTTAGCCATATAATCCACCTTATTTTCCTGTCAGGTTTTATAATGAAGTCAAAAACTGGTGACATAATAATCTAATGCTGTGTAGTAATGATTACACTGGATCCAGAAATATGTTTTCACTGCATACATAAATTGAAGAAATACAGCAATTTCAATTATCATCATCATCATAGTAGTATCTCAGAGCAACAATAATAAAAATATCTGATAGGAGAAAAAAGAACTACATTTTTAGGTACTGAAATCATAATCAAGACTCAGTGAAAAGGCTGAAAAAATGAAAAGACTGAAAAGTATCTTTCAATAAAATACCAATTTCCTGTGGTAGATTCACTGGGTCTTTCACTAGTTGTTTTTAAGAGGCCATAGGAAAAGCAGGGGAATCTAAAAGATTGCAGTCATTAGCAAAACTAATATATCACTGTTCTAAAATAGCATCCTATCTAGAACTAAACTGTAGCATGCATCACACTTATTAGAGAATGGCTCTATTGACACATTGCAGTATATGTAAACTTGCTGCATATATAGTAAAAATTATTTAAATATTAAGTGGGCCCACGCTTCCATATGTTAGTTCAAAGACTGGTAGAATTGGAACCCCACTCTAATCATGCTTTCCAATTTCCTTCTCCTACAAGAAATAAAAGAAAAACAAAACCAAGTCAAATTAAGTTGTTAAATGGTTTAAGGGTTTGATATCTTTTGCTGTTAATTTAAAGAGCTGAGCTGCAGCTCATTTCTTTTCATCTTTATAGCAAAGCACAGGGTGACCCCAAGGGTCACTGAGGATTATCTCTGTGTCTTACCATTCCATCTTACTTTATTAGTTTACACTGCAAATGAGAAACTGATGTCAGAACTATGCCAAACATTATTTATAAATATAGAAAAAAACAGAGTGAAGTCTGATAGGTCTGTGGTTTAGCATGTAAAGGTCTCAACAGCATTAGTAATTAAGATAGATCCACTGTAAGGTGGAACCTGTCATCTGAAGAGCAGGAAGCATTTTATTAGCATGTTGGTTATTTACAGGAAATACAATTCTGAAATGTCAAATACTAAGTAAGTATGAAATGCATCAGTATTCCTATAATTAAAAAAAATAAAATTACTAGTGAAATGTCAAGGTAAAAAGTGTGGAAGTCATTACTGCTCTTGAGTTGACTCAAATTCAGTAGGAAGTTACTTTCCATTTTTCTGTATACTTTGTTTGACCCTAAAATGCTGCTTTTTGGCAGTTTTTATAAGAGTTTTAATTTTGCCAAATGGTGTAAACAAAAGCATGTGAACTTTCTCCATTAATAGAAAGCCATACTAGTCTTACGAGGACTTTTAGTTAATTTTAGTTAATTTGGAAAAAATACCATATGATACAACACTGTATTTTTACATTATCACTGAGGAGTGGAAATTACCAATAATGTTCATCACTGTAAGAACAACCCAAAAATAGACAAGGCAGAATTTCAGATACAAAATACTTCAAGTAGAAATTGACTGTCAATAAAATGTAGATGGTAAAATAGTTAACAGGCAATGATATTTGGGAAGAAGAAATTATTCTGGCATAGCAAAGTCGACTGTACCTTTATCAATGTTATTTAAAAGCTTGTGCCTTGTACCAGAGGTTTTATATGAAATAAATGATTTTTTTAATGTTCATCACAAGTTACTGGAAAGATGTATTTGATAAATGTGCTAGGTGATATCTAGGTGATATTGCCCTATACCATAATGCTCTAAGAAATTAGAAAGCATGAAGGTTTTCTTTCTTTTTAACCTAATCCGTAATGAAGATAGAAGTTAATGAAGTGCAGTGACATACAGGAGATGCATGCACACACACCCACAACACATATGCTCTCATAAGGGCTGATCGCTGAGGTGAATGCAGCAGTGTTGGATATCATATATCCCACTTTTATTAAAGCAAAGAAACATGATGATCTAACACCACCAGAAAATTTTTAAAAAGAATGAATAAACAAACAAACAAACAAACAAACAAACAAAAAAGAAGACATCTCTGAGACCTCTCTGGCCAATCAAGTGACTGGGTGTTCCATTAAAATTTCATTCCAGCGCATTTCTTCCATTATCCTCATCTCTAGCCTAGATCAATCTACACATGAGACTGACAGGAGCTTTTAGTATAATTGTGTAGAAACCCTTGTTATGTTTTGAATCCCATCTTGTAGAACACTTAGTGTATTGTTTGCAGAAATAATGTGTATTTTTGTAGATTTGTAAATTCGTTTTACTTTAAGTTTGTTCTAATGATTCACTCTTTCCCATTTCATCTCTCCATATATTATCCCTATATTCCTGCACTGTACACCAAGCTAAATCACAGATTCCATGTTCAGAATAAACGCCAGAGAAAGAGTGAGCACTGGAAATGGGGACAGAGAAACAGAGAATTTCTTCACTCAGTTATGCTGCCAAAGCCAACGGCCCACATCATTGTTTCCTAAAAGCCTCCTTGTATTCAATATTACATTGCTACTTTCTCTGTGTACTAATGTTTTATTAAAATATAGTTATTTAAAATTAAAAAAAATCACAGGACAACATTTCTCACTGATTAAGCTGTCATCTAATCAATCTAATGGATTTTTCAATTATTTTAATCAGTATAATTCTGTGAATGTATCCTAGAGTTGCAAGTATTCATTGCAGATTGCAAAGCAGTTACTTACCAGTTACTATATAACATAGCACTGTGGAGAAAGACTGAAAATAGCAAGTTTGAAACAATACATCATGACTTCTCAACACATGGAAAGAGAATCACTTCACTTTTCAGTGCATGCCTATGCACTGCACTGAAAAAAGGCACATACAGATTGTTATTCACACCTATATTTACTCCCCATACATAATATATTTTGTCCTCAGAAAGTTTCTGAACATATTTAGCATGTTCTAAGGCTTTTCCTGTGTGAATCTGTTCGCAAGTTGTGAGCTGTGTGTGTTGATGAATAACATAAATTCAGATTAGCTGCCATTATGCTATTAAACCTTAAGCCTAGGTTGGACTTGAATCCTTTCCAGACAGCACTTAGGGGTACTTCAGAGGACTTAATAATTCAGAAAATGCTATGAAGATTCAATATGGATGATGTTACTTTGCTTTTTGAGATTATGAGACTTCAACTATGTGGACTTGCACTGTGCACTGTCACATGCCCCTGGGGATCAGAAGCAGCCACCCAATCATTTTATTTGGGACAGTGCTAAGTACTGAAATTAAAACAAAATATCATCCACTTCTAAGATGGGTAGTCTGACTCCTCATCCATTTGGTCATTAGCAAGTGGCTATTTCAGAATTCCTTTGCTGCAAGTGAGGAAGTGACTGTTTAAGATGCTGCCCATTATTAGACAGCAAGAAGGCCTTGCATTCCTGCCCATTTGTCTCTGCAACCATCACTCCATAAAATCACTCCTGTTCTTTTCTAGCATAAACAAAAGAAAAGGACAAATTCAGAATTTGCTTATAATGAGAGATGGGCTCTTTTCACAGACTTGATGTACTTGCAAGAGGATGCCCTAATTTTATTTCAGACATACTGTAGAAAATTAACCTTATGTAACATAATCCTGTTCATCAATAAAATGTAGAACATAAATACATACATAGCTATGGCTTGTTTAATTAAATGTATAAGATACTGAATTATTTTTTAATTGAAACACTAAAATAACGAGAAATTCTAGTAAACTAAATGCTCTAATAAAGTACAGTAACAACAAGATATTTAAAGACAATTTTTACCCAGATACACCCAAACCAAAAGTAATAGAGAAAGGCAATAAAACAATAACAAGAGAGCAGTAGATCTTTGATTTTAAATTTTGAACCACAAAAGTTACAAATTAATTCTTTTTTTTCCCATGAATCTATTTAAATGTGTCATAAACGTCATAAGCATAAGTCCAAATTTCTGCAATTATCAATTTATATATTCATTTGTATTATTTCCAGAGAGCAGATGAAGCATTTTAGAGGTACCATACCATATCATATTATTGGAAGACTATATGTCTTTTTTAACAGTCATTTTTGGAACATGACATAATGCTTTTATTCACAGAAATTATTTGCATATATTCACACCAGTGGTGTTCCCCAGGGGTCTGTATTGGGTCCAGTCCTGTTTAACATCTTTCTTGATGATTTAGATGAGAGGATTGAGTCCATCATCAGCAAATTTGCTGATGACACCAAGTTGGGAGGGAGTGTCGACCTGCTGGAAGGCAGGAGGGCTCTGCAGAGGGATCTGGATAGACTTGAGAGATGGGCTGATTCCAATGGGATGAAGTTCAATAAGGCCAAGTGCTGGATCCTGCACTTTGGCCACAACAACCCCCTGCAGCGCTACAGGCTGGGCACAGAGTGGCTGGAGAGCAGCCAGGCAGAAAGGGACCTTGGAGTACTAATTGACAGGAAGCTCAACATGAGTCAACAGTGTGCCCAGGTGGCCAAGAAGGCCAATGAGATCCTGTCCTGTATCAAAAATAGCATGGCCAGCAGGACCAGGAAAGTGATCCTTCCCCTGTACTCTGCACTGGTGAGGCCACACCTTGAGTACTGTGTTCAGTTCTGGGCCCCTCAATTAGAAAGGACATTGAGGTGCTGGAGCAAGTCCAGAGAAGAGCAACAAGGCTGGTGAAGGGACTGGAGCACAAGCCCTATGGGGAGAGGCTGAGGGAGCTGGGGTTGTTTAGCCTGGAGAAGAGGAGGCTCAGAGGTGACCTCATCACTGTCTAGAACTACCTGAAGGGAAGTTCTAGCCAGGTGGGGGCTGGTCTCTTCTCCCAGACACTCAACAATAGGAGAAGGGGGCACGGGCTCAAGCTCTGCCAGGGGAAATTTAAGTTGGATATCAGAAAAAAATTCTTTCTAGAGAGAGTAATCAGGCATTGGAATGGGCTGCCCAGAGAGGTGGTGGATTCACCATCCCTAGAGATTTTTAAACGCAGATAGGACGTGGCGCTGAGTGCCATGATCTACTAAATGGACTAGAGTTGGACCAAGGGTTGGACTCGATGATCTTGGAGGTCTTTTCCAACCCAATCAATTCTATGATTCTATTATTTGAAAAACCCCTAATGAATATTTTTAAAATTATCATCTGAAGCTCATTGTATTTTTCTTTGTTTTTGAAAGAGGCAACAGTTTTATTGCAACAATAAGTAATCAGTTCCAAATAGCATGTTGGCATATCAACCTAGCAAGGCTCACAAAATAAAGGCCTTACTGAAACTGCCCAAACTAGAAATAATTCTGAGTGTCTGGTATGCGATTAAGGTGAATAAAAGAATTTTAAACAACTGTGCTTCCAATAACAATTCTCAAGGAGAAAGTCCCACTCCATTTCTGAGACTGTAACAGGAATTTAAACAAGATAGATTCGAGTCCCTCCCTCCTGGTTGTCAGAGAATAGCATGGATAAAGGTCTGGGCATGCAGCAGGTATGTTTGGAGATCAATAAACTAACTTGAGATTGTTGTTATTTCTCACTTCTCATTTCATGCTGATATTTTTACAGTATAAATAACTAAACATGACATATGAAATACTACTTTACAGAATAAATACGTTTCTCAAAATAGAGGAGTTGTTCTTAAGTTATTCATATGTGTAGCGATTATGATTCCTCAGATTTTTCTTGCATAAACTAGCATCTTTAGGATCTGGTTTTATCAGGAACAGTCTGGGGACATTTTGGATGACAAATTGTAACAAATTCCATGCCTTAAAAATGTTAATATTTTTTGCAGTGTGGTAAAAAATATTCTCCCTCCCATACAGAAAGTCATCCATAATGATGATCTGAATGACTAAACAAAGCATATTCAAGGATATATGGATTTGGAAATACAACTTTCTATTAAATCAGGGTCATTCTATGACTTTCAATGTAATACTATTTATCCAGAGCATCACAGAAAAAAATACAAAGTAGTCAATATTGTAACTTTTCAGCATTTTAAATGAGTCCAGTTATTTGGAGAAAGCCCAGTTGATATAATGATTTATTGGCCTCAGCATTTCAGTCGCATTCCTACAAGGCAATGGCATGACTTCAAAATTTTCAAAATTTAAGTTCCTGAAAATAATATTTAGTCAAATAAAGAAACAGAGTGTTTTTCAGAACAATGGAATACCTCAGAACTGTTGTTGGGATTAAATGTTTTGTGAGCTCTCTTTTTTTTTTTAATAAAAAGGTTCATTTGTTTGTGTATCTAAAGGTAGACTTTAAGGATCTAAATTTAGGCTCCTATTTTTTAAATTCTTGGCCTAAATGTTTTAGAAATGCTTCACACATTCTTCACACAACCATTCAGGAGGTGAGATGAGTAAAGTATCCTACATTTCTGCTCTAGTTCCCTCATTTTTTTAATCATGTATGCCAAATAAAATGATAGTGATCTTCTATATTAAAAAAATATTTCAATACTATCCCTTCAACTACACTTGCTTTTACCACTCCATGTGCTCTGAAAAAGTTTGCTCCTCCAGTATTCTCATAAGTGTATATCCTTGCTCACAGATTCCTTTCTTTCTGCATACACCTAGCCCTTCATATTTAAATAAATATTACTGTTGAAACTTATATTGGTATTGATACAGACTGACACATATAAGCATTATAATGGAAAATGTGCATTATCAGTAAATAACATTATGTTCTGTAAAAGATGCTCCTTCTTGTCTGTCAGGTAGAAAGTCTTACAGAATCAAGAAGAAATAAAATGGTATCAAAGTATAGACCAGAAATCGCTTCATAAAGATAAAACTCTTGAAGTATGAGATACTGTAGTGAAAGTGTGTGCATGTTTCAACAAACTGTGGGAATCTGCAAATGTAAATATAAAAATAAATGTGTTCCAGTTGCTGTCCTAATTTTTTTTAAATCTTTGCCTCCTGACTAGAAAATTTCCAAGCCAAATTTCTGTGTAGTGATGAGTTCAGCCATCATTAAATGTGACAAAGAGATTCAGGCTGGAAAAAGAACCTTGTAGTTCTGTGAGACAATACTTCCAAAAAGAAAAGAGGTCTGATTGTATAGAACTAAAGAATGACTATGTGAAAATTAGTGCAGTTTTGTATATTTTATGATCCCTGACATTTTATATGTTACTGGTAATAGCAGCAATTTTTAATCACGATGCCTTATTCTGAGAGAGACAGAGTTTTCACCTGCAGTAAATTGACTATACTCATAAGAATGCACTGAATATTTGCAGCAAATACACATTTTAATGTATATCAAGACGTGTGGTTTTCTAATAGCAAATGAAGAATGTGTATATGATAAGAGAAGAATTTGAATAGCCTTAGCTGAAAACCAAAATTTCATACCTCAAGTATGTCTATCCTGAATTTCAATCTAAATGTTGAATTTGAACAGTGATATTTCATATATGTGTTTTCAGAGTCAGGTGACCATTTTGCAATTCTTTTACAACAGAATGATAGCTGGAGTCTCCTCAGTGAAAAGCAAACTTTTTGATTGCTCCCAAAACTTGAAATATAAATGTTCAAACTGTAGACCAAAACTTGTCTGTGTCTTGTGTCTGAAAATAATTTTTGATTAAAAAATAAAATGTTCTGTTGAAAATTTAGGGGGTTTTTGGTGGTTTTTTTTTTGTTTGGTTGGTTTTGGGGTTTTTTATCGTTAAAAAGCTAGTATTGTATTTGGAATTGGTTTTTTTTTTCCTTCTGTTCATTATCAATGTATTATTTAGCTTCAGCTGTTGAAAATTTGGATTCAGTCTCCAGTGTTGGACTGGTAAGTGACTGATGAGATTGTGGAGCCTCCACCCACAGAAATGTACAGAATTTGGCTGGACACAGGCCTGAGCCACTTGATCCACAGTGACCCTTAGGCAACCTCCAAAAGTCCTTTGCAATCTAAATTATTCTGTGATTCTGCAACTACTCTTTATCTCTTCAATACCAAAATATCATTTCCAATTCTTATAAAGCAATTTGCAAAATCTATGTATTTTCTGAATATGCTGTAGATTATGGATCCAGCTATTTCTTTGATGTCTTTACTCCATACAAACAGAAAGGAAATAATATCTCTGGTAGTGCTTTGAAGGTTTTTCATCTTCTGAAGAGAAACGGCTTTATGAGACTCTCTGGACAAGCTTCTCTGAGGAGAGCAGAGACTAAATGAACAGCCTAAAGCACCAATCAACTGAATCAACAGACTAATGGCAACAGTCAGTTCCCACAAGGGCATTTCTTCTATAGCACAAAGGATACATGGATATGTAAAGATAATGAAAAGGAAAAATCATCATTTAGCACACATCCTGAGTAACATTTTCACTGAAAAACAGCAGAATCATTGCCATCTGGTATCATTGCCATCTGGTAATAGTTTTCACTCACTAAATACATTTAAAATGCCTACACTCATAGGGGTACTTCATATTCCTCTTCCTCTATTTTCTACATCTCTGAAACTAGACAACTAGAACATCAGATAATCCCAGAGAGCTGGAAGTGTAGTTGTTCAAATACTATGCCATAATTAGGACTCCAACACAATGGTTCATTACCACAGCTTAGCCAAGCTAATGTATGACAGCTGACCTTTGGAAACCCTGTGTGTATTCCTAGACTATCAAAAATGTGAGATTTAACAACTTCATATAGGTTTCTTTCAATGATGTTTTTTAGCTAATAGGTTTCACATCATATTTGCCACAGGTTGTTTGGGAGTGACAACAATTAGTGTGTTCACATTTGATATATATCTATTTATTAGACTTGTAGATATATCTGAATTCTTAAGGCAGACAACAAAGGATGACTGTAGGACTCAGGTGGAAGCCAGCCATAACCTTGGGTTCAGTGTTTTGTAAAAATCACTTTGTTCATACTTTATTTCTCTAACTTGAAATTGTGGATACTAGGACACCTTTTTTCCTTCCATTTGCATAGGTGCAGTTCTTCACTTTTCAAACTGTTGTTTGTTGAGCATATATATAACTACCTCTTAACATTTTGAGCAGAGCAGCATTTCCTGTTCAGGCTTTAAGGAGTGTTTGGGTTATCAACTTTCATGTGTGTCTCCCTAAGAAGTAAATGCTTTCATGCTGTTGGAGATAATTTCTATACATTTATTTTTGAAACTAAAAATGAAATGGAACCTATGCTAATACTAGAGAAGTATTTTCACATGTTGTCTAACTCACTCAATTACTTTTCAGTGAATGACTAAGTAAATCACCAGACATATCACTAGGCTACCAGGTATTGATTTGCTTGCCAACTTAAGTCATGGGAAATGAAGTCTGGCCTTGAGCTGGAGATCAGGGCCTATTTTTTGCTGTACTTCTCTAGAGTCACAACCCATTCTTCAGCCTTAAAATATAGGTGTGAAATAAATTAGCATATAGTAAGAAAATATAAAATAAGTAAATACATAAAAGTATTGGAAGCTTATGAAAGGGAACATTGAAGCAAACCAAAAATTGTAACCCTATAGGAGGCTATGAATACTTGTATTTTCTATATGCCCAGTATTGGAGTGTTTGCTGATGGAAAACTGCCACCAACATTAGATCAAGCCTTATAATGTCACCATATTTAAAGTGCTTAATTTGAGAGTCCTCTGGAGTCCCAATTCAGAGGTCACCCTGCCATTTCAAAGGAGAATGCTACAGGGACATTGATAGAGAATCCGTCCATGGGAACAGATATTTAATGCATTCTACTAGTACGTGTCTAATGCGGAGCTGTAGCCTACAGAATTTTAAAATAAAACAAAACCAGGCATTGCACTTTTAGAAGCAGAAAGTTATTCATGGGATTTTCCCTGTAATTCTTCTAGTCTTCAGACACCAGCAGCTGAGAAACACATACTGTTCCTTTCAGCTGCATAACTATACTTCCAGCGATTAATTACTTAGATACTTCTGAATAAATAGGATGTAAAGAAATACCTAACAAAAGCCTAATACATCTCCAATGATGGAACCCTGTGCCATGCCTGAGATGAATATCCTTTTCAATTTTTTTTTTTGAAAGACAAGCAGATTATTCAAAATTATGGCAATCAGATACTGGCAGAGAAGAAAAATAGTGATATGCTGAACAGAAACCTCTTAAATGCTGTGAGTCTCGATAATATAATATTTCCACAACTGTTTCTGTTTAAAACTAATAAAAATAAACATAAAACATTCCCTTCTCCTCCTATCAAATTCATTACTTTGAGCGACAAAATGACAAAATGATTAGCTGTTAATAAGGCCCTGGTTTAAAAGATTGACTGACATTGCATTACTCATTTAATTTCCGCTTCTCCCATTTTTTTTTTCCTTCCTCCAAGCACAGAGGGAATTAATATTATCACATCAAAGCCTCCCTTTAAATGGGGGAGAAAAATCATTTAAAAGGACAGAGGCTGTGATTATTCAAACTAGGTTATTTGCACCTTGTATATATAACGATATCACGGTACAACTTCATTTTGTTCAAATTGCTGTCAGTCACTAATAGAAGAAATTTGCTTCCGTTTTATCAGTGCTATTGTGTTCAGTCAGATTTGTGGGTGTAGGATGGGAGTTCAGGCTGGGCTTTAAATGTGAAATCTGATAAGACGGATATGAGGAAGGAGGAGTAAGGAAGGTACAGAGCAAAGGAAGACTGATTGTGAATCCAACATTCACAATGCAAATGTCAGCTTCCTTTATGGTTTCTTCCCTGTGTGTGTGTGTGTGTTGTTTTTATTTAAAGACATAGATACAACCACACACTAAAGTGCAAGCACGAGCCTCTGTGGAATATGAGATTTAGCAATACAACTCTGTGCTCTGGTGATTTTATTTCCTTTCACTTTGATTCCTGACAGACAAATTATTCTAGGGATGACTTAACACCTAAAGATGTATGTCATATTCTATAAAATAGTTGTATCAGTGGGAAAAATTATGAGTGGCACAACCCTTGGCCTAGCAACAGCCAATGATCTATCAACATTTAAGTCTTGGCAGATTGAATTATTCCCCTCCCTAACTGTAACTATGTTAGGGCTTGCATGACAAACAGTCCACTTGTCAAATATTTATCCTGCCTCCTAAAAAAAAAAGTGGGGGGAGCAATGGGGTAGAGGGAGAGAGATAAAAAAAAAGATTGACCAGGATAAGCAGGGGGAATATAAGTGGTAAAAGACCAACCACAGCATGAAATATGAAACATAAATCACTGGGGTCAGGGAGAGCAGGGGAACTTGGTTACTAAGGCTCCAGATGGATTAAATAACGCACGTCCTGAGGGAGGGTGGGAAGGCGAGCGCTAAAATAATAGCAGAACAGAATGCTCCTATGTCAAAAGGTTTGAAGACAAGTCTTGTTAATTCAGAAAACAGCAGAGTTAAATTAGCCCATGTCCCTGTGAAAAGTAGTGTTACATATTGTGCAAGAGAGATAAATTTTCACTCACCGTCTCCAATAAACTGGCCACTGACAGGTGACTGCTGTGAGTAGTTCATTAAAATGTCCAAGACATGAGAGACTTTCATAATTTATAATACTTCCTATAGACAACAGGGTCAAGTTCAATGAGAAAGGAAGAGAGCAAAGTAACTAAAGGAATTATTCACTAATTACCTTTTAAACACTTTTGCAATTTTTTTTTCAACAAGTATTAACTTACTTTTAATGCCTCCAGGTTTATGGCTTTAAATCGGAGAGGGAGATCAGAGTTCAGAACTCTGTTTTTATTGTACTCTGGATGGAAGATTTTTGAACATGTGAGACCATGTGTTATAGCCCTCAGAGTAAATGATTTTAGGAGATACAGTATCAGACATTTAGCAAGGAATATAACAGTGATGGCAATTTTAATTAGGCTTCATTTTCCTGTAAGACAAGAATATACATTGAAGTTCAGTAATTATGTGTAGGGTTGATAATATTGAATATTATGAAAATTACTGAACATCTGTGAAAAAAAGCTCATTGTATGTAAATAACCTTATTGTGTTATCAGGGATGAAATATCTTTCCCTAACACAATACATGAAGAAGAATTGCTTTGCAAGATTTCAACCATAATCATTAAGCTATTCCAGAAACATTCTAAAATTTGAAGGGCTCTTTCCTTAGCCCAGGCTAAAATATCTCTTAGACAGGAAAATTTATATATTTTAGGACTTGAAGGAAGGACAATGGCAGGAAAATAGTGTGTGTGGAATTTGTGTTCTTTTGAAAATCTTCCAAAATTTATGTTTAGCATCATGAAAAGTACACTTGCCTGTGGTAATCTGTGAGTGATCATGCCAACAGAGGAGTAGGACTTTCCCTGAAATTGTAAATTTAGGCTGCAGCAGACTGTGTCAGGTTCCAGCATCTCATTATGCCTTTGCCATTTGCTAAGTCTTCTAGTATAGGGTTTAGTCCCACTCTTAGTCCTCATGCAGGTGACAACTATTGCTGTCATTTTCTCCATTAACTCTGCAGCCCTTGTGCTCAGCTAAATATCTGTACTGAAGGGCTACTCAGCTGAGCATATATAGGGATCCCATTCAGGGTGACCTAATTAACTTAAAACTCCATTGACTCACAGGCTGACACTGTCGGTATTCAAATCCTAACTCCAGAAACTGTGACTATGGTGTAGAGTTCCTCTATGTTCCTGTACAAGAAGAGATTTTTTTTCATGAGATCCCTATCTGTGAGTTCCTCAGGAGTTCTTGGCTGGATGATTAGAGACCCAATGACTGTTTAGCATAAAGACAGAACTCACACCTGCAAGTGCAGCAAATAAAAGTCACAAAATGCTCACACAAAATGCTATCTTATTAAAGTGTCTCTGAAAAAAAACCCAAAACCAACCAAAAAAGTCAGACAGTAGGCCTCTAAAATTCAGCATCTATTTTGGAAATACCTTTGACATGAATCTCATTCCAACTCAGCTCTTTTTGCAGAAGGATAAATTCCCTTGGTTTTCAAGTCCCTATGTAAGAAAATGACCAGCACTACAGATAAGCAATGAAGGGTGTTCATCACTGAACCTTCAGAAAAGTTTTGAATAACTAGGTATGTCCCAGAGACTGCACACTTAATGATGATGAGAAAAGAGTATAGCGAGCAGTTATTTCTAAGGAAACATTCCATTTTATGAGGCAAAGGCCCTGTGGGAAAAAAAAAATAAAGAAAATTAAAGAAAGGAATCTGATCATATTATTAACATCTTTATAGTAATGCATAAACTGACAAAGTAAATTAAGGTTGCATGAGCAATTTTAATTCTGGGGTTTTCAAATTTTTGAATGCTTGACTTTGCAACCTTAAGAGCTTTTTTAATATAGTTTTATGTGCAATCATACAAAATACAGAGCCTTTTGATTTATTGCAAATGAATATTCTTTGCTAGAGTCATGTACATCATTAGTTCAAGTGGAAGAGCAGCATTTAGATTATATGTGTTTAGAGTTTCATGTTATGACTTTCTAAGGCATGTCTGACCATGTTAAAAACTCATGAAAAGTCAGGGTGAGAAGAAAAAGATTGATGTGATTCAAACCACTAACTTTCTGGATATATTTGTAAATTTGTTCATAACTATTCAGAACATTGGGTTTAGACATGAATTGCCATAAAAATAACTTTAATTGCAATTTATATAAAACATCAAACATATTTTAAACCAGTTTCTGAAAGGTTTTTCATTCTTCTAAGTTTGGCCTAATATATTGTTCAAACAGTTACCAATATCATACAAATAGTCCATTAACGTCATGCAAAACTAAATTAAAATTATCATTAGGCCCTTAGTGGAACAAGACCTTTTGATAATTATTTAAAAATAACTTTTTTGAGATAAATGCCTGTATACTATGTCCCAGACCTTTTCATACGTAGATTCATAGACAGGAAGAAAAAGCTCAGAAATGTTTAAGTTTCAGTAGTTTGCCGCTTCATTTACTGAATGTTACTGGAAGCTCTTTATGGGTTTTTACATAATCACTCCACCTGGGGATGGTATTCTTCCCTGTGTGATCCTTGTGTGGTCTGTATCATGTTACCCTCACCATGTTCCACAGCACCAATCCTCACAGAGGGTAGTTTTGCTTCAAAAAGTATGTGGTCATGTCACTAATCCTCAGTGACAAGTCCTACTCTTTGGTTCTCGGTGGGATTCCTGTACTGTCAGAGGCAGAGACTTAGGAACAGGAATATGCCATTACATTTTGTGTGTCCCAAATGAAAATGGATAATGAATACCATTCCCACCAAAACACTATTTCACTCCACTGTTTGTAGTGCATGGTTTTATGACATAAAAGGCAGTATTTTATATCGCTAATGAAAATAATTGCATCTAGATATGGGGAGAGGGCTGGGGGCAGGACAATTTCTAGTCATTCTCAATAGCTACTCCAATTTAGCAAGACTACTTTGCGTGAACAGAATGAAGAAGGATTTTATCTGGGAGGATATGACATTTACCTACATGTATGAAAGTAAAAAACAGTGTTTTTCAGATTTTATGTAATGTTGGAACTAAACTGAATTGCAACATTTTGAATCGTTTCATTCCAAACAGAACAAAAATTTGACATTCCAAATATTTTTGTGTAATAAAAACTATCTCAAAAATGTAATTGGAAACACTGAAATATTTCCTTTGATAAAGTTTTCTGTTTCATGTGAATACTAAATATATAGACTAAATGCACATATAAAATATACATAAACATAGATTTTATATTAAAATGAAGGCAATAATCTATATTTTTCAGTGAAACAGAGAAAAAAGGTTAAAAAAGTGCTCATTTTATCTCATTCAACACAAAGAGAAAAAAAAACAAAACAAAACCACATTTTCATTTTTTATTTGAAATCTGTTAAACTGGAATACTTCCATCAATTATTTCAGTTTAATAAATCTACATTTCTTGCTAAAAACCTGTTCAAACAGTATGCCAGGTCTAGTAATCACTTTTGTATCCTAGGAGAGACTAGAACCTGTTTTCACACTGATGTGGTCTTCACAGATTCTGTAACTAAAAAGAGAGAAACTGAGAGAGACTCAGAAAACAAGTAGGAGTGTGAGAACTTCCAGGGAAATTAAGAGACGACCTGCTAATGTAATGCTTTCTCAAGTAAGCAACAAAAAACTACACGTTGTTTTCACAACTCTATGTCCAAAGTGCAGAAATAACTAACAAGAACCATTACTGAGCATGATACAGCTTTAGTTGTTGCCTACAAAGAGAGGAGTGAATTACCCCTGCTTTATTATTTTGTTGATTTATCACTAATATATGAATATATAGAGGGCGGTCCCGTGGTGTAATGGAGAGCACTCTGGACTCCGAATCCCAGGGTCCTGAGTTTGAGTCTGTCAGTTTGAGTCAGTTGGGACCGTTCCCTGACAGTTAAATGCCTCCCTTCCATTCAATCCTGTCACATCACATCTCAGATGCTGAGCAGGGTCAGCCCCGGTTAGTACCGGGTGCTGTAGGACAGTCCTGAGGACTTCACTGTCACTGTCCAAGCTTGCTCAGCCGTGGCAAATGGACCTTAGGACTTAAACAGTGGGGCCAGTTTGGCACACTGTGCCTCACCTGAAAAATTCACTGCTCAGGCTGGAAGGGCACACCCACGTGGGGAGAGCCCTTCCCAAATCTTTGTTCGCGATGTTTGGCCATAGATACACACATGAATATATAGATATAGAATAGATATAGATATAGAATATAGGGTATAAATAAAGAAACAAACTTTAAGAAATTAAGAGGCTTCTGATCTATCTAGAGCTATCTCAGTGTGGTGAGATTTTTTTGTAGTATCTCTGTTTTTTGGGGATTTTGTTTCGTTTTTGTGGGGGGTTTTTGTAGTTTTTGTTGATACAATATCTGAACCAGCAAATATCAAAATAACAGGAAGTAACAAAAAAGAGACAAATTATTACTACCACTTATTCATGTTCTTGAGTGACATCATTCTGGTCTCTTCATAAATCAGGGAAGAAAGACATAAAGCATATATATTGTGACTTTTTTTTTAGATTGTACAATTCTAGTGTTATCATTCACATATTCTTGTCTTAAACAACACAGAAAGTCTCTGCTCTGTGAGGTTCACTTGACAGGTGGTGTCCCTTTACATTTTCCTCATTCATCTTTGGCTTGGATGTCTGTGGAACTTTTTCAAGGTTGCAAGCAATAAATTGTCACAGGAATAGGGGGTGACTAGCAATTTATGGAAACAGATCTGGAGCCTACTTAGTACTTCTCTTACAAAAGTCACTTTTGGCATCCTTTGAATGAGCTCACCTCACCCCACTGCTCACTCATCTCCTGATTCCTTATATCTCTTTCTGTAGTTAAGTTGGCTCAGAGTTAGGGCTAGATAGCGTGGGAATAGGTTTTTGACTTGCAGGTTCTTCTCTCCATCTTAAGGATCTCTCTGATCATGGTGTGTTTTATTAATGAAAGGGAAGTGAGAGACCAGCCTTCTCTGCTACAGGTTGCTATTCCTCAAAGAAAACTGTGTTTTCTTGAGTATTTAGGAATTTATCCCCAAAGGGAAAATACAGTTTCTGGAATTTCTTCCATTAGGAATTTTTGTCAGCAATGTAAAAATCATGAAAGACCTCCTATAGCTTTTCTCTTCTATAAATGCATGTCAGAGAAAGAAATGAGAAACAAATATTAAGCATGTTTCACAGTAAGAGTTCAGATTCTATCACATCTTTTGAAGTCTGTATCTTGCAGATGAAGCACGGTTCATTTCGGAAGAATGTAATTCTGTTGGACCATCCTAGTTTTTAATGGAAGAGTTGCACACTCTGCCAAATTCACAGTTCTCTTGGCGTGTTTTCCACATAATTAGCATAATTTTCTATAAATTCTTTCTTGTCTGAGTTTTATTGAGCAATAACAGATTGCTATATTTTATATCTGCCTTGAAAGTACTATAATCAGAAATTCCCTGGAGCACAACCTGCAACAACTTTGGTTAAAATGACATATTTAGTAAAGAAAGGTTACTATATAGATAAGTTTGTGCACACTTAAACTGGTGAAGAACGTGCTTATCCCAGGCATGTTCTTTTCAAATATAATTTCACAAATCTGAGTTTTTAAAAGATAAAAAAATTCCTTAACAAATAACATCAATATCAGCAAAATAATTTGCAGGTCACTTTTGAGTGATCTTGTTTCCTTAATCCCATTCTTATAAATAATTTAAATCAGCAGTTTTTCCTGCCAATGAAACTAACAATTAGCTGGTTTATGCATGGCTTTTTCTTCTGTCAAAAGAAATGTATGTATGCATTGAAAATAATAGATAGGGATATTTAGGCAAAAAGATAATTAATATTAGGAATGAAATTTGTATAAAAATGGTGTTTAGCTTACTAGCGTATCTTCAATCAACTCTGCAATATCTTTCATCCAACATTATAAAACCACTTATGTTCAATACCAATAAACGTGCTACTTTATAATGCTACACCTGAAATGATGTTTCAAAGCTGTACTTGGCAAAACAATAATAAATGCATTTTGATAAAATTTAAATTCTATTTTTTAGCATTTATTTCTAAAACATTAATATCACCTTATAAAAAAAATATGTTCTGGCAGCATCATCATCTTAGCGGCAGCTTGAAGGGTATGGCAGCTGTGTCTAAAAAACTCTGATCAGGACCTTGTTTGTCAGACTGCATGTTAGTCAACATTTATATATCAAAGAGGTCAGGTCAATAGCACTTCAGCATAAAGTGAGCAGGACAGGGCCAAATAGAAGACCTGAGCCTTGTACCAAGATCAGATGGCAAAAATTTGAAGTACATTTAAAAGGAGGCAATATTTTTTCTCTCTTCCCTGAATGCAGGTGCATGCTTGTTGACCTGGATGGTGCTTTTTGGATTAAGAAAGTAAAGTAATTTTCAGCAGTATTAACATAGGAAAGCAGTCAGAGCAGAAGCAGAATTTTTCAAACTTTGAAAATCCTCTTCAGTTCTTAAAACCTCATAAGAGGACATGAAATTAAGTGAGGTAGGTAGAAACAGGACTGGAGGCCAAAATCACTCTTCCTACTACCACAAAAAATTTCCAGCCTGGACAGTGTTCCCAAACGCACTCATGATCAAATCTAGGTGTTGTATCCATCCCTCATTCAGGCATTAGCAGTGCTGACTTTTACCCTGTGTCTTTTCAAAATCTGTCCTCATTTTAGGCTGTGATTACATACTCCAGTCAGAGATGCTGCCTTTGATCAGTTATCATCTGCTTTTGCAGATGGAGGCAATGTGATTTGCCCAAGGCTGCAGAGCAAATCAGAAGCAGAGAGAAACAAAATCTGGATCTAGATTTAAAATAGATCTGCTACCAGTAGACCAGTCGAGCAATGGACTTTGCATATTTATGCCATTTCAGCCAAATACTTCAATCAGTATCTGATTTTCCAGTCCAAGAAATGTAATTACAACAATATGTTATTGATTTGCATTGTGCATTCTGATGTTGATACTAAACACTTTACTGGAGAGTGGATAATAATATGACTGGGTAGATGGGCAGCTGCCATAAACCAAAAGGATGTCATGACATTTCTGCAAGAAAAACATCCAATGGATCAGAACTGACGTTCAGCTTTTAAGCAGAAAGTCAAATGCTAGGACACCGAACTCGAAAGCTCCCACCTAGGACAATGTCACTCTGTAATCTAACAGAGCAAGTTGGGCTAACACCAAAACAAAACAAATATTTACAGCTAATCTCTACTGAAGGTTTAAAAAATTATTCCAATCGGTTATTCAGCTACAATTCAAGTACAGATCTTTACTACCAACAAATTAAGAGATATTTTATGCAGTAAGACTGAGATAGTTTTAGGTGACTCAGATGAAAAAGTACTCCTCAGAGCACTATTATTTGTCCTGGTTCTCTGAGTGAAAAACAAAATTAATGAAAGCCAGAGAAAGAATTTCTTTTACTAACAGATGTATATAGGTTCTGGGAACTGACACACTTTTATCATCATTAGGAGAGCTGTCCTCAGATCAATATTGCTTAGTCAGGAAAAGAATTATCGGACAATGCATAGCATGAATTTGTTTATATTTAGTGTCCTTTAGCAGAAATTTGACAAGGTCTGCCCAGGAGGTTTTACAGTGTTGTGCTTACCATCCCCAACATTTTTTCCCCTTCTCTCTCTACATAAGGAACATTCTTTCTGTTTTGAGATATAAAATGGCAACCCTGGGGCTTGGTTGCTTTTTTTTCTTCCCCCTAGGTTTTTCTGTGAAGGTCAACATTGCTTCAGAGTCTACCTATCACTTCTAATCCAGTTATTTCCAGTATGCATTGTATCACTTCCTAGCACAAAAAAAAATCACCTTCCTTGACTCTATCTGTGAGTCCTACTGCTCACCATGAAGAAATTCAGAGCTGTTGAATGATGATAGGTTAGAGTGAATAAAAAAGTGCCTGCAACAACAACATAATAAAAAGGGGAGGGTGGGTGGGGGGTGGAGGAAAGAACTGGAGAAGAAGGTTTCTGAAGAATGTGGGAAAGATAAATAGGACTGATACTTTGTTTCATTGTCAGTAGCACTCTGGGGTTATTTGAAGCACTTATTTATGCACTGTAAGCAGAACAATACTGCAGAAGAAATGATTAAATACCAGCTCACCGAGCAATAGACATCTCATTGTGGCAGGTCTAGACTCACCACTGGGTGGTTTTGATAAAGGCAATATGAGTTGATAACTGATACAGTTTGCCAGGGAGTCATCTGGGGATGCTGACAGCTACTATGCTTTAATAAAATCATTAGAATGTAAATGTTTTTATTGCAAAATAAAGAGCCTCCAGCAAAGTTGACACTATCACTGCTCCCTCCACTGAATGAAAGCACCGATTAGCATTCAAATGATATAATGATAGTCTGGTTATCTTTATTAAAATTTTTCAAATCGAGTCTTCATTTTGCATGATTGAGTTTTAAACAAATGTAATATTCAGTAGGCTGGTGAGCCAGTCTGCACACTCTTGAAATAATTAAAGTGTGCCTTTTATTTTTTTAAACATGTGTTTCATAAGCAATGAATTGGATTTGTTATTTTAATATGACAATATCTAGTTAGCTTTGCATAAAATAGGGATGTTATAGCATAATTATTGAAAGAGTACAACTTTTAAACATATGTTTCATAAAGCTGAATTCAATTTTCTGAAATGTGACAATGCCAGTCAGCTACTGAAATAATATGAAAGGATGACTTGATTGTTTAGGTTAATTTCATGGACAATCTTTACTATATCATAATTGATGGTAAATGGTATGCTTTGTGGTATTTCTTTTCAAAGGAAACACAGAACTCATTTCCTGTAATGCTCATCAATTCACAGTTCAGACTTTACTACTGCAAGAAAATGAAGCAAATTCTAAGCAAGTCGCTCAGACCCTGAATTTCTGCAACATATGATTTAACGTAAACTAGCAGAGATTTTGAACTATCCAAGAAGAGCTTGAGGAAAAGTGAAGAATCAATTAACTCATCTAAGTTCATCAGATTGTACTCTACATAGGATCAATCAATCCTAAATATTTATAAATCCTATAGGAGCAGATCTCCTTTTTAATGCTTCAGTCCATCTTGCCAACTGAGGCTAACTTTTCTCCTGGATTAAACAAACATATAAAACATACTGTACTACAGATACCAATAAATACATAGTTTTGTAAGCAAGGATGCTTTGGCTGGATCTTGGTTATAAAGAATCAAAAGAACAAATGATGACATAAATGTTCTTTAAAAAAATATGTTTGCCTGAAAAAAACTGTAATATTGACTCCAGCCTGAGACAACTTTAGAGCTGAATTGTAAAAAAATAACATAAAATGTGAATAGCTGACAAACTCTTGTATCCATTGTTTGAGGAAAGAATGATAGTGTAGGTGCATTTTTAGTTCTTAACTAGTCTTTTATTGCAATGACTTTCTGGAGTCGTCCTAGGTGTTTTATAAGATTCTAAAGAATCAGACATTTTACTATTTACATTTCACTGAAGATGTGCCAAGGAGTATCATCAAAAGGAGCAATATAAATACCCCTCTGGTAATAAAGCTAGCATGCAAGGAAACAGAAATGTTTAAAAAATATCCTTTTAGCTCTTGTGCATTAGGAAGTATTGGCACACAAAGCTGTATTACTGAAAAAAGACAGCAAATAACTGAGATGGTTTGGTGTGGTTTGTGGTTTTTTGTGTGTTCCCATGTTTGGTTTTTTTTAACTGAAAAATTAGAATTTGATATGTCTGTCATCATGGTATTGTTACATCAATATGACTAAACAGGACAAGAGTATCTTTAGCAGTAGCATCTAGGAGAGGACTAGTTAGAGCTACAGTACCTGCTGTTGAGGAAAATGCATTCCTTTTTCTATCCAAAATACATCTTTACCATCTAAAGGACACAGGAAACAGTTCAGGCCAGACCATTACTTTTCCACTGAACTAAATTTCAGAACAATCTGTAGAGCAGCCTCCATCATCCTAAGATATTCTGTACTGCTGTGTACTTGGGGATTAACCCATCCAAGAGAAGGAGAGCACTTCTCGTGTCTACTGCCAGTGCAGTTAAGTCTAGTCCAAACAAGGGATATTGCAACAATCTGTGGAACTAAGCTTCAACAAATACTTTTTAGTATTATTTAGTATTGTATAGTATTATTTAGAATTTTATGAGATTACTGAGCTGGAAGAAGAAAAGCTTTCCTGTTTATAAATACCTGTGTTCATAGTCTTTTAATGACAATTTGTAAAAGTGAGAGCAACACAGGAGTAGATCTAAGTAAAAGACATTTCAATATATATTTTGTTGAACAACAAAGGGAAGTCTTCTCACTATCACCCACAAAATATTGCTATATGTAAATCTTATCCATACAATCACTTATGTTGGTACTGTGCATATAACATTTCTTCTGGATTGTTTCAAAATTTTTCTAAAGTAAACCAGATTTTTTTTTGCAGGCTAAAATTTTCTCTTCACAGAGAAATTCAGCTGCAAGCCTGATATATACACACATTAGTTCATTGGGACAGGTATTGCACCAAAAGTCTAATTTTGTTTTAACATGGAGTTTCATAGAACAGATCTAATCAACATGTCTGGTTATACTCAAAGTCTGAGGGGAGAAAAAAGAAAAAGAAAAAAAAAAAGGAGTGGCATTCCACTTTTTGTTATCCAGTCCAGGTATTGCATTATTGATTCAGGGAGGAAATGTGCTGAGCAAGTGGCCCTGGATGAAACTAAAAGAAACCCTTGGGACTGTTTATGAGAAAGAATTTGACCTCAGTTAAAGAGCTATAGCACATGCTGTTCTTCTTATTGACAGGGAAGGAGTTTGCTTTCTTTTGTACGATCAACACAGTAACACCTGCTTTAGAGATTTGGGAAAGACTAAAATTCATACATACATAAGAGCTGGATGGACATGACTCAAGTTTGAACTAAATGAAGAGCTGAAAGGTAGACATGGATTTGGGTGGACATAGGCCTATACCAGCTAGAAAATAAAGTGACAGAATCAATGGAGGGCTACCTGAGTGAGGAAGTCTTTGGGAACTGTTACTTCCAGGAGGCACACTTTGTGATTCATTCCTGGGCAGCGCACTTTGAAGTGGATACTGGGACACTTTCAGAGTGTGTTTGTTTTCAAAGATAAAATGGCAGAACAATTGCTACCCTTATGTAGGAGTTTTTTAGACATGCAGGCCTGAGCAGCAGAAAAGTAAGCTGGTAAAAATAGGTAACAGGAAAAAAAAGAGAGAGAAAGGAAAAGAATTACAAAAAATGAATGGACAAAGGCAGAGAAAACTCAAGGAGATGTTTACCAGAAAGAAAAATAAGCAGAGAAAAATAGAGTAAGATTACTGCACAGTGTAAAAAAACCCATGAAATTTCAAGAATAACATAAAAATATGGGAATATAGTAAGGCAGATAATAAAATAAAATTAAGACATAGTTATAGCATTAGAAAGGGATTGATCCACTGCTACATTTCATAGCATTATCAGTAGCATTATGACATAACTTGCACCCTGAATTTTCAGTCTTTTTCAATAGACAGTATCAGCTTCATGGAGGACAACACACAAACTGTATATGTTTTCAGATGCTAACACACGCTGGACAAAGTTCAACAGCTGCTTTCACAAGTGCATGTTGAAAAGGTGACTGAACTGCTGGCATAGCGATTCAAGTGTCTTGAAAGCAACTGCAGCATAGTTTTAACTGCCGTCTTCTGCTTCCTCCCTGTACTCTTCCTTCTGGCTCGCAGAAGGCTGTCAGACACAAAATTCTCCAGACTTTAACTAGCAGAATAAAATATCTAATATAAATTACCTTTGACTGCTGAAAGATTTTATTTACAGCTGCTCAGAGCTGCATCTGGAGAGTTTAGGTAGAAACTACAACTGCCAGATGGTGGCCAGACTTACCCAATTAGCAATCTCTCTCATCCTGTGCCTGGGTTTGTAGAGTGACTCCTCACATCACAGTTGCCTGACTCAAGCCAGTACCTCTATAGTCTAAAATAGTAAATACTAAAAAAGTAACAACGTTGTCAGGTGAGCCAACACAGAGCTCTGTAGGCTTGGCTCAGTCCAAAGATGCTCTTTGCTTTGGTTTTCAGGCTGTTGAAATTAACAATGTAGCTCTTGAAGCTAAGCTTGTTGACAGATAAGGCCCAATCCTGGATTGCTTTTCATAGTCAGTGATATGTTTAAAAGAGTAATGGGGACTGGCCTGAGTGGACAAAAAAGTGACAAAGCAGGGAGAATGGGATAGAAAACGTCTATTTTCTCAAGTATAGATATTTATGTAGAGGAAAAAATAGCCAACAACGAAGCTCATCAAAGCATATTCAAATCCAAAAAGATCATCAGGTGAAATCTACATGACAGAACAAATGATTGAAAAATTGTCATTTATAGTAGCAGCTGTGCTAAAGCTGATCTATGCTGATCTATACTGATCTATGATCAGACTGCTACAGGTATTTGGAAAAACAAGTAACAATTGCAGGTTTTTCCACTACACAGTTTAGGAAAGGCAGATACACGCACACTGAGTAAAAGTACAGATCCTTGTGGAAAATATCCCCTGTCCTACTTGAAGAAAGGCCTAATGTCATCTAATTAAAATAGTTACATTACTCTGGTTATGCTTCTCCACGTGATTAGGAAGACAGGGTCTTGTATTACAGCCTAAAGGTGGAAAGAGGTTGATGTTTGCATTTTGTTGGATAGAATTTCTTTTGCCTTTCTGACTTGCCCTTGGCACAGAACAGAGATGGCGGAATGTTGGCTTTAAGCCACTCTACACTCAGAGACTCCGAGATGACCTGAGAATCATCAAAACCTACAGGCCAACTGTTCTCAGAGTAGGGTAATAGGAATGTAAAGGGAAAAGGTTTTCTTGAATACATATATATAACCTGGGAAAGGCAAAGTGCAAAACTTTATTACAAGTACTGCAAACCTCATGAGAGATATCCAGCATGCTATGGAAGTCAGGTTTCCAACTGTTTTGTGCTGCAGCAGTAATTAAAAATAGCTGTTGGTGATGAGGATTCGAGGTATTTGCCCTCCTCCAAAAAGCCTACTGCAATACCAGCCTGTTATTACGCTCACATGAAAACCATATTCCTTCCTCCACATCACCTTTATGGCTGCTTTGATTACAGTTTTATGGACACAGGACCCATAACTTTGCATTGACCCTGAAACACAAATAAATGCAAAAAAAATCAATGTTCAATGTGAACTTGGCAGCAAGTTCCATCACACCAATTTCGAAAACTCACAAAGTTTCAGCAGGTGTAATATATCAGTACCCAATTGTACCAGTTCAGTTATAAACTTACAACTAGTCACCCTGTCAGCTTTGATTTCTGGTTGTTTTGTATGTATGGTATTTTAGGATTTAAGAAGTAAATTTAAGTGGGTCATCCAAAGTAACAGTACAATTCACACAGTAGAAAGACTAAATGAGTGCTTAATTCACTCCCTGTTTCTAGCTGCTTTCCATCCTTTTTCTGAAGACTGGATATTGTCATCCCTGAGGGTTTTTTTCTGCTATTCCCTTACTTGCTATTTGTCAGACATTAGATTTACTATTTTTCTTGCTTTATGTATAAAGTTCTTTAATAGCAACTATTGTTTTTTAACATAAATGATATTTTTAGAAATTGTGACAAAAGAGAGACAAAGTTAAAATTCAAAGGATCAGTTTGTAAAACACAAATACCTATAAAATTTGATCTGAACCTGATTAAAATCCAAAAATTTGAGAAGGTTGAAAAACATTTCTAAGCCAAGGCTATAGTTTAACATGAAATTTCTTGCTAAGAGCAAACAGTTATTCACTGACATCATCTTATTGATATCTAACCTAGAGCAGTTGTATTGAGAGAAGAGGTGGGAATCGAAGAGCATTCTGAGGTCTAGCTCTTTTCCTGATTCTGTTCTGTTGTGAAGCATAGCTTTTTGTTGTAGCCCAAATTTGCTACATGATAATGTCTATATCTCTGTGCTATACGTAGTCACTTGCCCAAATTGTGTTCTCCTTCTCGTCTCTCCTTGCTAGCCATTTCCCTGCCCTATGGGTAAGGGAATTACAACTTATTCCTATGCCCTGCAACCTGAGATTTAGGTATTATGGCTGGTGATACAAAAGAGAATCTCATTCTCTTTTATTCCTCCCAGCACATGACCTCAATCTCTATCCTTTAGATAGCTGATTATCCAGATCCTCTGACTCTCTTCTTTTAATCCCTTCTCTTTCATTTCACTGAGACTGCTCATAAAGTAAACCAGGATTTTCCTTAAGTGAGGTGGAATTATCTAGCTTTCTTAAATCACCAATGTATATTTTGCAAGACACTGGGCTACTGAAAGCATAATTATAATAAGCTGTGCTAAGGGTTCTGACTCTAAATATTTGTTTATATAATTTACATTATAATTAAAAACTATGGGCTTTTATATTTAATGAGAAATATCTAAGGTTATTCATATACAGTCCTAAAAAGACACAGAAAAAATTAGCAAGGAATTCATTCTGAGTAAGTAGATCGAGAGTAGAATTTGCTCTTCACAAGGGAAAGAAATAACACAGCTTGCAGGAAATTGATCAATGCCTCCAGAGCCATATTGTGAATTTCTCTTCTTTCATTTTTACACATGGAAATAAAGGGATCTATCTGTTTCAACTGGAGTTTTGTAGCTATGTTTTACCCACATCGACTGAGTTACCTGTCTCCTTGTTGGTAAGGAGGTGGATAATTCCCTTTCTGAAAGCGTTGTATTTTTACAATCAGCATTTTTAGGCTAAACAACAGAAATTACCACAATCTCAAAACACAAGAAGGAACATAAATTGGTAAAAACCCACAGCATAATAGACCTTCTCATATTGTGCTCAAGGGGACTCCAGGGACCAGCCAATCCATACAAGAAGAATAGTGCAAGCTAGATGGGACCCAGTATGATTAATCACCCGAGCAATGCAGATTTAGCGCATTAGGTGAAAAGATAAATGTGTAAAACGCTGTGTCAGAACCCATGGAGTGGCCCACACGGTAATTCAGGGTCAGTAATTGAACTTCACTCTAATTATCCTGGGGAGATAATATTAACTTATAGTTGAGTGTGAAAGAGAGAGTCCATAATTCATCACTCGATGGGGCTGCTCATTGCATTGTGTTATTGAAATATGATGGCTCCATTTTTATCCTGTCATAATGACAACTGATGTGCTTATTTTCTTTCTCTGTGCCTCCAGGGGATGATGAAATAGTAAGCAAACATTCTTTCTGGTGAAAGAACAGCACTTTATCACACTGGCTTCAGCTTTAAAAAAGCATTTGCAATCTCAGAAACAATTTCTAGACTGAAGGCCAGGCATTTACCCTTGCATTCTAGTCATAGACAGCTAACCAAAATAAAAGCCACTGCCTTTTTCTCTTTAATGATATATATTTTTCCTTTCTCTGTTATCAGTCTCAGTTTCTTAATTTTTTTGGAGAAGTTTCCTTTCTCTTTCTAATTTCCCCAGGATACATGTGACTTTGATTCAATTCCTTTCAAAAATATAAGTTTCCATCATCAAGGATTTTAATTCAGTTTGACTATATTCAGCATTTTAAAAGTATTAATTTTTTTTTCTGTGTCAGGAACTTCCTAGCTTTTGCAAACTTTTTCTGTAAGTAACCTAGGATCATAGAATGGTTTAGGTTGGAAAGGACCTTGAAGATCATGTCATTCCATCCTGCTGCCATGGACAGCAACACCTACCACTAGACCAGGCTGCTCAAAGTTCCACCCAGCATGGTCTTGAACACTTCCAATGCTGAGTCATTCACAACTTCTCTGGGCAACCTGTGCCAGTGTCTCACCATCCTCACAGTAAACTGTTTCTTCCTAATATCCAATCTAAACCCACTCCGATTTTAAAGCCATTCTCCCTTGTCCTATCACTATATGGTCTTGTAAAAAGTCCCTCTCCAGCTATCCTACTGGCCCCCTCTTTAGGTATTGGAAAGTCTCCCTGGAGGCTTCTCTTCTACATGCCAAACAACCCAAATTCTCTTAGCCTGTCTTCATAGTAGAGGTGCTTCAACCCTCTGATCATCTTTATGGCCTTCCCTGGTCTCACTCCAACAGGTCCATTCTCTTCTTATTTTGGGGGCCTGCAGGTGGGGTCTCATGGGAGCAGAGTAGTGAGGAAGAATCTTCTCCCTTGACCTACTGTTCAGGCTTCTTTTGATGCAGTCCAGGACATGGTTGCGTTTCTGGGCTGAAAGCACATATTGCTGGCTCATGTCAAGCTTCTCCTCAACCAATGTCTGTAAGTCCTCTTCCTTTTCCAGAGAGAGCACCCAGCCTGCATTCGTACTTGGGATTGCCCCAACTCAGGTGCAGAACCTTGTTCTTGGCTTTGTTGAGCTTCATAAGGTTTGCATGGGCCCACCTCTCCAGCTGTTCAAGCTCCCTCTCAATGGCATCCCTTCCAGCATGTCAACTGTACCACACAGCTTGGTGTCGTTGGCAAACTTGATGAAGGTGCACTCAGTCCCACTGTCCATGTCGCTGATAAAGATGGTAAACAGTGCTGATCCCAATACCAACCACTGAGGAACACCATTCATTACTGGCCTTCTCTTGGACATCCATTGGCCACACCTCTTTGAGTGTGACCATCCAGCCTATCCCTTACCCACCAAATGGCAGTACATCTGTCTGTCCAGTTTAGGGACAAGGGTGTCATGAGAGACAGTATCAAGTGCTTTACACAAGTCCAGGTAGATTACGCCTATTGCCCTCCCAAATCTGTAACTCTGTCATAGAAGACCACCAAATTTTTCAGACACAATTTGCTCTTGAAGTTGTATTGACTGTCACAATTCACCTCCTTGTTTCCCATGTACCTTAGCATAGTTTTGAGGAACACTTGCTCTATGATCTTGCTGAGCACAGTGGTTTGACTGACTGGCCTGTGGTTCCTCAGATCTTGTTTTTTTCCATTTTCAAAAATGGAGGTTATGCTTTTCCCAGTCAGTGGAAACTTCATTGGACTGCCATGACTTCTCAATTATGATGGATAGTGGCTTAGTGACTTCATCTGCCAGTTCCCTCAGAATCTGCATCTCATCAGGTCCAAAGAAGTTGTGGATGCCCCATCTCAGTAAGAGTTCAAGGCCAGGTTGGATGGGTCTTTGAGCACAGTGGTCTAGTGGAAGGTGTCCCTGTCCATGGCAGTGGTGTTGGAACTAGATAACCTTTAAGGTGCCTTCAAACCCAAGCCATTCTATGATATTATGAATTGTGCACCTTCAGGTTCCTTAAGGGTTTCAAACCTGATCTTTTCCTACAGTGGGCAGTTCCCATTCCCCAACCCCTGCCTTTTCCTGAAGCACTTGCCTTTTATAGGAAGGGAAATTCTTGTTACTAGTTATGGAGTGACAAGTGCTGTGAAGACTGCTGAGGTGGATGATGATGATGATGGTAAAAGATCACATTTTTTGGATTATAGTCTCATGTCATACCACTGCAAAATAATTTCTAAGTGTTGATAAGTGATAAGAAATGCTTGACATAAACAAGATTCAGATCGGATTCAGAAGTCAAATTCCAATTTAATACAAAGATATAGAAACATCAGTAAGTTTTAATGATGTCTGTTTTCTTGCATTCCAATGATTTAATCTATGCCTTTGGATTACACTATTGGTAAATGTCACTATTTTCCTTGCAAATTTTCAATGATATTTATACTGCCCATGAAAGGCATTGAAGCACTGCGTATTGCTTTGGCTAGCAAAAGTTACAAAGCCAAGAAAAACATCTCAAGAATTCTCAACAGCATTGCTCTGATTCAGCATTTCTGGATGGACAAGACTGAAGTAAGAGTAAGAATACCTTGAGCAACAGGTTGTCCCTCACTATCATAATAATGAAGAAGGAAAAAAACCTGGTTTTCCCTTGGTTCCATGCAGCTCACTCCTGAAAATACTTCACCATGGCAAGAGTCACTTGAAATGTGTGCTTGTGGAGGTAAAGTTGACTGTTTGTTGGAAGATGGTCAACTATAAGGCAAATGGTAGATAAAAAGTAGAGAAACACAGCTGAATAGTGTAAGACTTTGAAAAAAATTAACTTGCTTTATTGGAAGGTAAAAAAACTGAAAGGAAGAAAGGGGTAATGTTATACCCTGGTCCTGAAGGCCTAACTTTACTAGGTGTTACACTTTAATTTCTCACTTAGAGATTTTGCTGACACAAACCTTTGTAGACCCATTGGTTCTTTGTACGCTGAGTTAATGTCTAGAGAACGACTACACATTTTTCTAAGAGATTTCTTTTAATTTGGTGGAAAAATAACCATTTTGGCAACAAGGGTCTTTACAAAGATGACATGCAACTTCACAAGAGCATTACAACAGGTTACCAGGACTAGTAAGCATTGCTATAGTAAGGAACCTTTCTTAGACCCAGCAAACACAAACTCCATGCAACTTAAGTGAGGTATCCAGGAGTTACAGAAAAATAGGTGTTTAAGTTACCCAGAAGAGGAAGAAAAGAATAAAGGAAAAGAGATTAAGAGAAGAAAGAGTAAAGAGAGAAAAAGAGAAGAAAAAAACATAATTACCACTTAGAAGACCGCATGTTGACAGCTTTGAAGAGAACAGGCCAGGACTTCCAGAGGAGACCTCGTGCTGCCTCCTTATCTGCTCTGGTCACTGTGAAAACTCCCTGCAGGCAGGACCTCGGGTTCACTGACCGCTCACTGTCCCCTTAGCCAAAATGAGGGGTGCCAGAGCCAAGTAGAGGCTCCAGGGCTGTGGTGTGGGTGGGTTACCAGGCAGGCCTTCCTTGACTGCCAGTCCAGCCATGCAGCTCCCGTGGCCATGACAGCCGCAGGCCATATGCTCTGGGCAGGCCTAGGCTGAGCCTTGGTCCTTCCCCTACACACACAAGATGGTTCTGACCCAATAATAACTGATCTGGGGTGACATAATGTATTTACACCTTGACAGTTATATTCACATTAATAATCAATCTGGACAAAGGTATGAGCTTGAGTGCTATCCTGATGTGGTCCAGGCATTTGATTCTTGGCCTGTTTCTTGTGATGGTTTTGGCACAGGTAAGACAGTTTCTCTCAGAAAATGCCCAAGCATCATTGCAGTATGAGACAGGGACTGTAGTGTCCCTGCGTCAACATGGACAACTCAAAGATTGTTTTGGTGGCAGCAGAGTGGAGTGAGGCAATAAGACTTCAGTCTCATAGATCTGAGCTGTGAGAAATTTCTGAGTGCTTTTAGCTCTTTGGAGTACAGTCTCTAATAAAAATGATAAGGGAATGAATAAAAGGTCTTTTCAAATTAAAAAAACCCCAAACCACTAAATCCTGACATTCATCACTCCCACTCCAGACACCGCACCAGTGCTAAGTTCAAGTATGTAAAGTGGAGAATGAGACAGGAGGAAGTTTAATTCAAGTTTTTGCTGTGCATGGATAAATGGCTCTAGAGTTCAAATTTCAGGATTCATTCCTGCTATTTTGTAGTAATCTGATTGTGGCAAAATGTCAACAGCATGTTTGCTGTGCAATCTTAAGTATCCAACCGGAATTTTAACACACCAAATCAATGCCAGTTTTCACTTCAGAACCGTGACAAAAAACACTATGGAGGAGGTTGCCTTTTGTGCCAGGTGCTACCCTTTTATTTTTGGTATTTTACTGTTTTCTACTAATTGTCACCTGATTCTTAATTTTAGCTTATTACCCTACTCAGGACATGAGCAGTTATACCTTTCAAGACACCTTTTTGATTTTTGATCATCAAATCAGTGCTACACAAAAAAAAAAAAAAACAAAAAAAAACCCAAAAAACAATCAAGCAGAAGACAGAGCTGACCTATACTTATCAAAATGCTAGTACTGTGTCCGACTGGAAGGACACACAACCATTACGGTAAAGATGAAAATTTAGAAAGCGATTTTTCAATATTTAATACACCACATGAACTCAGATTGCACTTAATATTTCCTCTGAATAAAACTAGGAAAATAGGAAATTTTCTCTTGAGCAGATTTAATTATTAAAAGCACATATTCTTCTTGTAATATTCAAAAATAAATATAATATACATGACTATCCAGAATTGAATTTTTATCACTTTTGCTGTATTTCTTTCTGTTTTTTTATGCAGAAAAGTGTCTTGTACATAAACCATACCTTTTTAATTTCTCACATATTTTCATATCAAATTATTTTGGAAAAAAGTCTTTTGACACAGTTTTCTGATACGTAATATTTTATTATGCATTTAGAATTCTCTAATTTATGCATATGCAAAATTTAAATCTGTACAGTCAGGATGTAAAAAGCTACAAGCATATATAAGAATATCTTAGCTCCCATAATGTATTTTTCCTACTGTTGGACTATCCGATTTTAGATCAGATGCTTTAAAGAAAAATCATTAAAATTCCTTAAAGCTTTCCTGAGAATTCATATTAGCCTACATATCCAGATATAATGGAACCTTTCAAAAGCATATAGCCCCATATCAAATAAAAAGGGTTAGAGTATTGAGTTAATTAAGCCACTGATCTTTACCAGCAGCTATGTTCATCAACTTAAAACTTCCTGCTGTCTTTCAGAATAAGTGGACTTCTGTGTGTGTCACCCATCTCTGGTATTTTAGAAGTTCCATATTCAACATAAGAAAAGGGAAAATTAAAGGTACAGCAGTATTTTGCATTAGTCTCACAACTTAATCTGTTTTATCTTTTTGGATAAATGGCTACATTTAGATTTACTGACTTTTGTATACAAGTCATAATGTCAAGAAATCAATTTGCTCTTTAATAAAACTTATCATAATGTCTGAAGGTTTGATTTATGGACTGGTCTGTTGTCACCTTTATTGCCTGAATCCTTTCATCTGCTGCTAGAGTTCTAAGACAGGTCATGGTATTTACACTAGGTCAGAATAATAATGTCACAAGAACAAGGGTCCCTGACAATAGACTATTTGTCTCATTTAAATAATGAACATCGTTGGTGAAAACTGTAGGCTGAAACCATAATAGACAAAAGACAGTAACACATGACTTTGCAGAATACGATGAACATATGTTGGCACAAATCATGACCTAGTTGCTCCAATTTGCTAGCTATTATTTTTTTTTCAAAACTGTAGTAGTATACAGCAGTACACAGATGATCATAAAGTAAAATAAAAATACTTTTGTTTTGCCAATTCTGACAATAGAACATTCCTTCTAATAAGTATTCAGGTCAATGTGGTGCTGCTTTTCTCATGGCATAGTAAATGCCATGGTAAATGTTTACATGATATACTCTTCAGATACATTAGAAATAATTCATTTGGTGAGATTTCTTGTTTGCTTTTTTGGGGAGGTCTTTTTGACAGCAAGTTTTTTCAAGTCCTTATAAAGATACTCCAGGTATCTAGATTCAAGGTATTTCAAATCACTGTAAAAGTATATAAGCATAACCAGATACCCTTGTGTGGAGTTTAAGGTTTGAAATAAAATATCACATTTTCGACAAAGGACACAAAGGACACCTAGCTGTTCAATGTCCAGCTCCTGAAATTAGCAATTCAAGGTAGAAGCTTATTTTTCATCCACAAAGAATGAGACAAGGCAGCTACCTAAGACTGAAGATTCAAAGGCTGCATGGAAAGTAGGCAGGAGTTAAAACCAGGTAACAAAAAGCACAGACTTGGTGCATCCCATGTACTGAGGTCAAAAGTCCTACTTGTGACACCTGCCTTGTGTACACCCATATGCAGATGCCCTATGTGAGCCTATGGATCCTGCAGCAGGTTTTAGCGCTGCAGCTCTTTCACAGGGTGCCCTTAGCTGTTGCGTTCGGCTTAAGATCACCAGTGCTGACCTGAGCTATGCATACACATGGTGCTGCATGACAAGTATTACCTGTCCATGAGACACAAGCAGATCTACAATTTCAAAGTATAATTTTTTCTGCAGATTTTCTCCAGAGATGTATTTCTTCATAGAGCAAAAAAAACCTCCTCAACCCGCACACCCAAAGATGTGCCTCAAAGAAATAACATTTTCTATCTAGGTGGTAGGTTTTGTCCTCATTCCTAATTCACTCACTGAATTTGAATGAAATATAAAGTTCTTAGCAAATATACTTTTGTAAAAATACATCATTTACTCTTTTTTTTTGAGTTAATACTTTCTAGTGGGATGATTTCTGTCTTCCAGACAGAAAGGTAGAGAAGGGAGAAATTGAAGCCAAGAAATACTGTTGGTTTTGCTCCAAAGAGCACTGTTTTACTACAGTTCTGTCTTATGAAGGTATGTAACAATTTGGTCCAATGTAAAAAAATTTTGAAGCCTCAAATAGAGCTGTGAAATAGAAGTCTATGAGTGGACACTTCCAGGAGTAGGGACTCATGAAAAGGTATGTGGTTCAGGGGGAACCTTACATCCACCTTACATCTGTGTAACTCAAGATGACTCCTCCATAACACACTACTTCTCATTTTCCTTACTTTCTTTTTGAATAAAAGAGTAATTTTCACAGTATTTATTGAAATAGTGGATGTTTCAAGCATATGTTTCATTTTCAACCAGTTATAAGGAGTTCCTTTAGATAATAAGTTAGTAATTCTTTCAGAAATCAATAGAAATGCTCAGAGCTATTATTATCTTGACAGCACATTGCAAGATTAGTAGAGCAATTTCACTATGCTTATAACTACCTCTTGCTGGCATTTGATTCCCATTTGTCCTTAAAATGAAAACAAAGAAAAATAGTTGCACAATTGCTCTCAATTTCCATCTCTCAAGCATCAATCATTCTATCAACTACACTATTATTTTCTTCAAAGCAATGATAAAGTTCTTGTTAAAGAAATTTAAAAGTTCAAATGCATTTTAGGCAAATATAATTTAAAAAAAAAGTATGTGAAAAAAGAGTAATTCAGTAAGCACCATACTTTAAAAAAACACATTCGGACTAACTATATAGATGTATGTCATAGCTACTTTTAATGGCTAGGGAAAATACTTAGAAAGGTCAAAAAGAACAACAAATTCTTGACCTACAAGCTTGTGATCCTTTCATTAAAAACATATACATATACAGAGTTAGTGCTTCCTTCTTTACATGTCCATATTGACTGCCATTTATCTCCTTATTGTCTTTCAGATTATTAGACATGGTTTCCTCATTTGATTATGTGCTTTTTGTTAGGTTGTTGGTTTTTTGGTTTTTTTTTCCCCACAAGGGTTATAAGTAACTGATTTGTCCCTCCTGTTTTCTTTCCCTTTTTAAAATAAATTAATGACTTACATTTTTCAGTCTCAAAAATATCTTCTTAGTTTTTGTAATTTCATTTGAGGATTATCACAACCAAATGAGTTGAAAACATCTGTGTTATTTAAATACTCACATTTCTTCTCCCTCTGTTCTAGGTTGGAAACTTTCTCTTTTTTGCATCACTTTTGCTAATAGCAAGTAGTGGCTTATAATTTTAATGTCATATGAAGATCCATAAGCCATTAAAATATTTGGCCTTCCAAACATCACTTGTCAATACCTTTTTCTTCTTCATGAAGAAGGTGACCAATGACATTTTAAGTTTTCCATTTCCTATAAATATACTTTTTCTTTACTGTCAATGCCATTTTTTTAAGTTACACCTCGTTTTGTGTCTAGACAGTTGAGATTTTGTCCCTATGTGTTTGCTCTGTGCTTTTGATCTTATTTTTAGTAAGCTAACGTAGTTTTTGCTTACTGCACACTTTCTCCATACATCTGAGATCTATGAAAAACTCACAGTTCAGAGAAGTTTCCCATCTGCCTTTCTTTTAGTTATTTTGTGTTTGAGCTTATAAAAAAATGGACCTATAATTTATATATTTTTTCTTACATTCACCTGCAATGGTTGTCAACCCATTAAGTACATATGTCTTTTTGAGAGCCTGATCTGTCAACCTTTTTTTTTTTTTGGATGCTATTTTACTTCTTAACTCTACCAGGTCTTGAATACCATTGGTTTATGGTTTATGGTTTTCACATTAAGATGGCCTTTCACCTTTATATTGTTATCTGATATCTCCAAGTTGGCAGGAATTAGCTCTAACCTTCTGTATCATTTCCCTAACTACCCCACTGCTTTTGAAAGCAAATTCAGTGTGCTGACTAATTTTGCTATTTTCACAGAAAATATCCTAAACTTCTTTACATTTGGACTGTAGTAGTTCCTAATCAATTAGCTCCATTGTTCTCTTCTGGTTCAATTCTACTCAGAGATTTTCAGCAAGCCTCTTTCCTTTTATTGGCAAGCACATGCATCCCTTGAACTTCAAAGCAATATTCCTCCTTCTTTTCATTACCTGCTTGTCTTTTACACACTATTCCTCTTTTATATTAACATACCAGTAATAGAAATAATCCTATCATGTGTTTATTACACCAATTTAGTCTTAAACTTGACCAACTAGTTAGAGTCTCACACTTTTTTCTTCCTCATAATTCATGTATTAATATACCTATAGCAGGGTATTTTGCAGGCTGTCATACCAATTCTTATGTCCTTATATTATAATATTAAGAAGACTCACTTCCCATTTGCCATTTATAGAGGTTCGTGTTCATTACTCTTGTTTTCAGAGGGCTGTTGGCATTCTTCAGCTACCACTTCTTGTTCTGTCAATCCTTATTTAAAGCCATTTTCATGACACAGTTTCAAAGCCATGGTTTTAAAGCAGCATGAGGTTTAATTCAAGGCAAATTATCAGTTGAAGTGATCCATTGTTCCAGAGGTAATGTCCGTATTTTTTTGGTGGGGACTAGATATATTTTACTCTGAGATGAGTACTGACAGAGTTGTCTCATCCTACTTTTCACAGCACTTTTTCTACAGCACTTTTTCTCCCCTTCTTAATGAGGGGAGGTGCTGATCTCTTCTCTCTGGTGACCAGTGACCCAAGGCAATGGCTTAAAGCTGTGTCAGGGAAGGTTTAGGGTGGATATTAGGAGAAGGTTCCCAAAATGTGGCTGGACACTGGAACAAGCTCCCCAGGGAAGTGGTCACAGCACCAAGCCTGACAGAGTTCAAGCAGTGTTTGGATAACTCTCTAAGGCATATGGTGGGACATCTGCAGAGCCAGGAGTTGGACTTTGATGACTCTAATGGGTCTCTTCCAATTCAGGAAATTCTATGATTCTAAGATTTTATACTGAAGTGCTTCCAGACTGCTTAGACACTCATTCTGCAGCCAACCCTCATTTCATTTCTTGCTTTCTGATTACTGAGTTAAAGTCTCTTTTGACACTTAACTTTCCACAAGTATGTATGTGTGTATGGCCAAACTTAGCGAACAAAGATTTGGGAAGGGCTCTCCCCACGTGGGGGTGTGCCCTTCGAGGCTGCGCAGTGGAATTTTTTTTTAGGTGAGGCACAGCGTGTGCAGAACTGGCCCCACCATTTCAGTCCTGAGGTCCATCTGCCATGGCCGAACGAGCTTGAACAGTGACAGTGAAGTCCTCAGGACTGTCTACAGCACCAGTACTAACCAGGGCTGACTCTGCCCTGCTGAGCATCCGAGATCTGACGGGATCAGATGGCAGGGAGGGATTTAATTGCCCGGTATGGTCTCTACTGAGACTCGAACTCATGACTTTGTGATCCAGAGTCCGGAATGTTCACCATTACACCACGGGACCGCCCTCTTTCCACAAGTACCTCAACAGTATTACCAAAGAAGACTGTGTTGAAGTGAGGAATTTCTTCTTTCAAAGCTATACAAAGAAATAGTTCTCAGGGACACGTCTCTATATGCATATTTAAAGAGATGTTCTTTACCAATTAAATTTGAATAATTATATATTCATTAAATTATTTATCTAATGCATAATGTTTTTTCCATAAAAATATAAATTGAGATGTGTTTATATCATACATTTGTTATAAATCAGAATTAAAACTAGCAAGTATTTTAAAGTTATTTTTTCACTGCTGTTCCTTTGACACTACATTCTTTTGCACAAACATATGAACTGAAAAATACTAACAGTCTTTCAAAATAAATTATCATTTGCTTGTGAAAATGTCTTTACCATACTAAATTTCCACTTACCCCAAACAATGTCTCAGCAATGGGATATCAATACACAGCTCTCCAAAAACACTATGAAAGATGGCTTTAGATTTTTAATAAATTACTTTTGTTTTCAGACCTAAAATTAAAACTAAATAGAGTCTTTGTGGAGAGTGACAAGGATTGTATGTTTTTTATACAGGCACTAGCCATGGAATCATCACTAAAGAAATTATGGACATTATGGAAGTGGACAACACAGAGTGCAAGTAACAATATGTAACTGCATGGCACCTGTTTTGGTTTTGTTTATTCCTTTTGCCTTTGAGTTCAGTTAAAGTGCTTCTTTTATCTTTTTAAGATATTAAAGAAACAAATTAAATTTGGGGTAAGCTGTCATAGGCCTTTAGGATGAAATCAACTGCAACTGCAATATGCCATATTTTTCATAAGGCCTGTAAAATTAGTGACCTTTATAGTAAAGATAGCAACAGACACAGCTTGAAAACCAAACTTCTACAGGAAAACCAGGAGTGACATGACAAAGGGCTGGTATAATGTCCACAATCCTGATTTTTATTGTGTTTGATGTCTGTTCAGACATGTTTGACATGTCTGTTTTCACACCCCTTCTCTACTAATAGCAGCTGTGCTCTGATGAGATATAATGCCTTCAATTTCCAGATTTTTTTTTATGCTCACTGAAGTGAAAAAAATTCTCGCAACATAAAAGTAGCCCTCTTGAACTAAGACTCCAAATTTTAGATTTGATGAAAACTTCTAACAAAGTAATAAATGCTAAAGTAAATAGTAATCAAGAATATCTGTATGTAAGAGAAATGCTCCCAATTCATCATTTATTTACTTTACACTCATATCTATTTAACCTTCTTTAACCGACCCTCTACCAAGAAACTATACAGCTATCCGTGATGACTAGGCTTTTGTCTAATAGAATATTTTAAGCTTGGGAAAAATTAAATTTATTTACCTAGCTTCGTGTCCTCATAAAGTTTATACCTCAGTGAATGATGACACAGGTTTAGATGTAACATGTCAATTAGCAGTGTTAGTGTTTAAGTGAAACTCCCAATCATGCTGTCAAAACTTCCCAAATTGATTACTCAAACCAAACAAATCTTTCAGCACATTATCCTGCTATGAAAAATTTTTTGTATTAAAAAATTGAAAAGGATTTCCTAATGTTGCTTTCCACAAAGAAAAAGGCCATAGTAAAGAGTAGAACTGAACAAAATTCAACGAAGTCTTGAAACACTTGGGTATTTTCCTTCAGGTTTTATGATATCAGGAAAGTTTTGATTGGCTGGTTTGTTGGTATAAGAGGTTGCCCACGGAGGTTCAAATACTGTCAAAATGCAAAATAAAGACAGTTTACTTCATTTTGCAGTGAGTTTTTAAAGCTGTGGTCTGGTGAATATGGTTTACTAGCTTATAACTACCTGTCGCTTCAAACTACAGAAACCAATTTCTAGAGAGAGCAATTAAAGCAAAAATTCTCTCAGGATCATTTTAAGAAATTAATTATAAACATCCAGGGAAAGGAAGATGTTATACAAATATTATTTATATTGTAAATAAAACCCACCTTATTTACAATTCTTAAAACTGAAATTCTTGATTCTGAAATCATTCTACACAATACACAGGTACATTTATAGACACACTTTTGTGACTTGAAAGAAAGTGGTTATATATTTCCAATTGTTTTTCATTTCTGTTGGCCTTTTACTTTGAAACAAGACAGGTCAAATGAGAAATGATGAATAATTCACAATGCTGAAAGCAGGAGACAGTGAAAAGCCTAGTAAGGTATGTTCCAGACAATCCAGGGTATTAGCTGTTTCCTCTCCTTTGGTAATTTGCAGTGTTTTTCTGGAAAGAAGGCAAGAGCTTATGTCCCCTCCCATTCTAGGATGACAGTTCCAAAAAGTATGACTTGATGAAAAACCATGGAGATGTTTATGCTGATATTTTCCTGTTAATCAAGATGAACAGGAAAAGATGAAGAACTTTTTACATTTATACAGTAATGTGGTGACATTTCCCCAAATAACTAACACAGTTGTTTTTTATAGTTTGCTGTTTTGAGTTTACAAATGATGCCTCAGGGTTTTTTTTATTTTTTATTTTTTAATTTGTATAGATTTTAGAAGTAATTGTAGTAAAATATAGATTTTAGTGCTTTGGCCTCCACTCAGGATTCATGGAGACACACCATTCATGCCACTGCTGCTTCCTTTGAGAGCGTACGCAGAATCAGTCTTGAGGAGAAAAGACAACGCAGAAAGAATCATTCCTTGCCAATATTACACACAGAGACTTTCCACTGTGCCTTTTGTGACCGGACTTGTCTATCCCACTTCGGCCTTTTAAGCCACTAGCACGTTTGCAGCAAGTGTGGGTAGAGCCCTTCCCAAATCTTCGTTCATGAAGCCTAGCCACAATGGTGATGATGTATTCCTAGTAGCTTAAGTTCTATGTTTATGCATGCCAAACCCTACCCCATACCAATCCCTAAAAATTGCTTCAGCTACCGCGGTTCGTTTTCAAGGCAGAAGGCTGAATAATATCTTAAGGCCTGTGCCATGGGACATAAACATTGGCACACTGACCTCGAAGGTCAGAACACTGGAAAACCTCCAAAGTTCCCTGCGTGCTGCAAGGAAAATGAAGGTGATGAAGAGGGAGTCCCAAGATGCCCCCAGACTCAAGTCCTGATGGGGTGTGCTGGGGGTTGGACAGGGCTGGACCAAGGGAATGGTTAACAGGGGATTGGATGGACATAATTATAAAAACCATGAAATGAATGTCAGGACATATGGAGGTGCGCCATCATATATTCCTTAAGGCCCTAGGCCTGGACATTAAAGGAACCTATTTATCTTATCCTACACTAAGTTGGCTGGAGTCCAGTTTTCTGCGGTCTCTCAAGGCATCACAAAAATAATTTTATCCTTAGATGATTTTGTTAGTATATTTGCTGATAAGTTTAAGTCTTACAACAGGGCAACCATTTCTAAGCAAATTTAAGGCATCACCTTAATAATTTTATTTAATTAGAGGAATTCCTTAGCTTGTTGAAATTCAATACAGTGTTTGAATAGACATATGAAAAGAAGCAAATCAGTTGTCAATAAAACAATCTTCTCAGGACCATCATGAATATGCACATTTAAGCTAATCACTTAATGTTCCCTTGATGTTTAGTTCCTTAGATTTATAAAGATGACACAGTATTCATATTACACTTAAATGCTCTCCTACTCTTCAGATTCAGAGTCAGATTTGGCTTGTTTCCTCTAACTGTGAAAATGTGTAATAAAACCATCTTCTAGCACATTTCATTATTTTCAAGCCACATTTCAGTTAATACTTTGTTTCAGTGAACATAGTGATGGTAGGTCATGGCTTAGTTTAAATAAATTTCTTCCCTTATTCACAATTCCCAGTCTTATTTTAGTGGTTAAGCATACATGTGGCACTTGTAAACAGAGGCAGAGCATTTTTGTGAATATCAATCAGTCTTACCAGGTTGGATTTTGTCTCTCCTATCAATAAGTTTAGTCCTTCAGGCATGACAAGTCACATCAAGGGGGTTTTTATAGTGCTTATCTCCTTAGGTCATTTAGATGTTCTTTCTACTAGATCATCTTTTGACGTGTGCCTAGGGATAGCTTCTTTCTCTCACATCTTGCTATGCAAGTGAGTAGGTTCACATCCAGCTTCTCTCCATATTGTCCTTAGAGGGATACTGGGTTGTATATTTGAAGGAGGCCTAACTTCTAGTGCATCTTAAAATACTGCAGATGACAGATAAACAGATCTTTATGGCCCCTGGGGCAAGCAGGTCAGCCTTCTCTTGACAAAATGTGCTGGACTTCTATAATTACAGAGTTTTTTGTTTCTTCAAATGCCATGTCACCCATAGCTCAGTAAGATAATGCGTACAGGAAAAGCAGATATCCCAGGATGAAAATTCCAAAATTCTCATCTAAATGCTTGACGTAAAACAAGCAGAGGGGAGAAATCATTGAGTTGCAGAACAGAACACAAAGGCTGAAAGTAAACATGATAGAAATTGCAATTTAATAGTAAGATGAAAACATTACTCTATAATTTTAAATTTTTCTTAACTAAAATGGTGGCTTTCTTCAAACTGCATTGTATGCAAGTCAACACTCTGCTTGATAAAAATGACTGTCTGAGCAAAAAGAAACAATGGTGTGTCAGTGAAACTGCAGTCTTTCTTCTGCGTTCCACGCAGTTCTGTTTCATGGCAAAATTCCATTTGTTCACTGTGCTTCCACAGACAGGAAATTTGGAAAAGCGTTGTAATACCAAAACTGCAAAACTATCATTTATGGGCTTGCAGCTTCACAAAAATAGAGTATATATGTTTTGCATTTGATATTACTCACAAAACAATAATAAAAATTATAACAATTATGTTAGGTTCAATAAGTTTATGCTTCTCTACTGAATAAGAAAATATACCAGGTTTAAATCTTCCAGTAGTACCATATTCCCTTCAAGGAAGAAGAAAAAATTGAAAAAAAAAGTCAGCTGTGTGACATTTTTATACATTTAGAATTTTAAAAGACCACTTAGAGAGTTAAGTGGACAGAAGAACAGTAAGGTTTCCAAGCCTATCTGATAATTGCACTTAAAAGCAATATTCCACTTTCACAGCATACTTGATAGTAGCGAGCATGAAAAATATAAAGAAGTACACTTCAATCTCTATGCAGTCAGTATTAACAAGCTCTGGCAATAAGATGATTGAAAAACATAGGACTAAGCAATGACCAATATACCAGCAGCAGTATCTTAGGACATTCTCTATGGAAGGGCAATGCAATTTGCGTGAACTGCCTGACCAGGCAACTTTAGCTATCATTTCAATAATTTCCATTCTAAAATTACACTGTCTGCATAGGAATTCAACCAATTATGTCTGACAATAAAAACATAAATTAAGCTCTTTGGGTTCTATCTGCGGCATGTATAGGATACTGTCAAAAATTTTGCGAACAGAATTTTTCCAAAATATTTTGAAAATAAAATTTTATAATTTGTGTTGCTATAGTATATACCATAATTACTTCCTGTAACTGTAGAGATGCAAAAAGACAAAAGAAACCGAAAAACTGTCAGCATATCATTTTGCCATATCTTTGTGACTAAAAAAATTATATTTTTATATTCTGGTAACCAATCAAAATAATTTAAAGTGGGGTTATTTCATTATGATTGGATCCTTAGAATGCAGATGTGTACATAGGTGTGTTTGTGTGTCTACATGCATAGGAATATATATGCATATGTGTATGAGAATATATTTGCAAAGGAAGAAAAGTTCTTTAATATAATAGGCTTTCTTAATTATCCTTTGGAACAGAAGTGAAGGCATATTCTAGGATTTTTGAACAGTACTGGATTAATCTGGAAGTCAAATTCTTACTGGTATATGTGTCCAGGAAACCCTGTTTCACACTGTGAGCAAAATAAATTAAAAAAAAATGGAGAAAGACAACTGCTACCTCTGATCAGCTGTGTCATATTTTCCAAAAGCCCATGAACCAGAACAGTGGGTTAAAAGGAAGTTGACCTGACACATCCAGCTAGACTGATAAACTGAGCTGAAAATATTTCATCTTGCAGCTGATGGTACGTGAAGCATATATGACAAATTGTAAGGGCTGGAGGGTAATGGATCACCTGTAAGGGCTCAGCGTTCACTCATTAACTTGCTTGTGCTCTGTCCCCTGCTTTCTCCCACATGCAGCAAGAAGTTTTCCCTTCTCAAATCTTAGGGGTGCAGGGGAAAATCACAAGTTTGGCAAGTCATTCAGCACCATCTACAAAGCAAGAGCACTATGTCTTTACGCACAAGCCTTTACAGCAGGACAGGCTGCACACTCAGAGTCACAGTTGGTCTTCCATAAATTCTCACTTTGGGGCAACGACTGCCTGGCTGGCAGTGCTGATCATGCCTCTAAAGAAAGCTGTACTTGCAGTGTTGTTACGGTCAAGAAACCATATCTACTGATATACCATCATCAGCTCTCAATAGTTATCATAGAAGAAGAGGCATTTCCCCATTAAAAACTATATATTTCTAAAATATTATGTTGCTTGATTAGCCTGTGACATGAGAACCACCCTCAGCTGGGCTTCCAGCTCAAGGCCGAACAGTTCATAAACTTTAGCATATAAACAGATAAGCCAGACAAAAATATAAATAGCACACTTTCTTGTTTCTGGCTCACTCTGTCAAACTTCCTGCCTCACAATCTAGCTCCTTTTAGATGCAAGCTGTTGAGTCTACCAGAAGAATGTCTGATGTGTAAAAGAAGAACATCATATACATGCAACTCAGAAATACTGAAGAGGATTTTGTAGGGAAAAAGCTGCCGTATCTTGCTGTAGCGAGAGGTTTTTCCTTGTCCCAGCCTGCCCAACTCCGACGTGACCCTGGATTTCAGCATCCAGATACCTGGATGAATTTTCACAGAGATATGGTCCAGACTCCAAAATGGTTAAAAGAACATTCAGCATAACTTTATTGGGGGGGGTAAGCAGGTTATATAGGGTTTTGAGAGGTACATGCAAACCAGGGTGGCTTGAGATAGGTCAAAGGGCTTTGATCACAACCTGAGGGGCTTTTCCCATTGGCTTAAAGCCAGCCATCACGAGCTGTCCATGCGCTGGGCAGCCCACCTCTGGCGACACTTTGTTGCTGTTTACCAAGGAGCTGAGGTTGTTTACTTCTCCTTCTGGCTGCTCCAAGGTCAGGCTGACCTTGCCAGCCTAACGTGGGGTCGGGCAAATGCAGGGGCTGAGGCCAAGCCTCTCCCAACAGGATTTCCTTAAGTCCCCTGAATTCTCAGTCTTTAAGTTTACAGCTAACCTCTGCTTTTGTAATACCTAAGAATATAACTTGAGTGCTGCAATTTGCCAGATTTCCCCATAATGAAAAATATGGGGTTTCTGCACCCAGACTTACGAAATTTAACTCACAATTTATAGCAATTTAGTTAAACTGGGGTAGTTTAATATGTAGACTTGCCAAATAAAGTTGTCTTCCTTGTCCTACAAAACCATTTTCTTATGACACTATTTTAGAATAACAGATGCATGTGAAATCAAGGTAAGCTAAGTTTAAGATCAGTAGCTGTAACCAAAAAAAGATTCTCTTTTTTTTTTTCCAAGTTCAGAAAGCAAAAATATGTAGGGGGGAAAAAAAGTTATTCACATGATTTCCGCTAAATGAGCAATCATCACTATCGCTAATATTTTCTGGTTTCCATTATCTTAGCAACCTGGCTCCAGGTTTGCATGGAAATTCTCTGTGAAAACACTTGAACATTTCTCAGACAAAATAGCTTACAAACTAAGGATTTTCTTTTATTTTTAAAAGCAGTTCCCTTACACATAGATGTTCAAATACATTCTAGGAATATTCTCCATTTTCCCACTTCATCACTTTCTTTCTAGATCTTGATTCTATGAGGCTATTTTGTGGGTTATATTTTACCTCTTATTTCATCCCAAAAGGAGCTGAACAAATATATTTTCTATTTACAAGATATCTCAGACTAAAATCACTTTAAGTGGTAAATGAGGCCTTTTGTGGAGCTGGTACATTGAATGCAGTGTTAGTCACCATGAAACCAAACGACACTGCAGACATCCTCTGCTGACTGTCCTTACCTAGAGGCTTTTAATGTGACACAGCACATGCCTTGCCTCTTAGTTCTACCTGTTCAGAAAATACGTCAAAATTAGTGGCATTGCTGTGCTATAAAAGTGGTTTCAGTAAGACCAAATTAATTCCAGAATTTATAGTGAATAAGTGATGAAGAAAATTACTTTTCCAACAAAATGATTTTTACCAGCTGCAAATGAATGCACAGTAGTAACTGGAGATTCAGAAGAGAGATTCAGGTTATCACTCAATACAACTAGACTCTTTCTGATCTTTTCACATTATATATTGCAAATTTCTACATTAATTACATCTTTAAAGAAAGAAACAAAACCTACCCAAGACACAGTCAATGACAAGACATATTTTCAATATTTGTATTTATTTCAACTTGTATTCTGTAAGACTTTAACTCATAGTGAATCATTAGTCTAGATAGTCAAATCTGACATTAGTGAGAGAAAATTATATTAATATTTGGATAATTAAAATAGCATAATTGAAATAAACCAAAATATGTAGATCAGGTTCTGATAACCAAAAGACTAACAAGAAAATCAACAATTCCTGGCCATGGTTTAGGATTAAGTTGGTGCTGATTCACCAGGTTTGGGACTAAAAGAGCTATTTTACTTTACTTTGGACCTTAGGAGCATGTAGATAGTCCATATCAACTTCTGCAGTATTTGAAATGACAGTGAAGAGCTGAAATGCATATCTTAGCTAAGTGCTAACTACTTAGAGTGTCATCACCAGCATCTGTGTGTACCAATTTAGCTCAAAGTAACACACCGCGTTCCAAGGGTTTCCATCCTTTGATTTTGATAAAGAGAATAGCCATCCTTACTAAGACATTATGCTGTTCTCTGTGGTGTGTAAGGAAGGTATTGGAGTCCCTGTCAGACTGCTTGCAGGACCTCAGCACAGAAAGGAAGAAGGCAACAGTAGCCTTGTGGTATTCTGTAGAGCAGTACTGTAGACACCACGAAGACTAGCAGTACGACCTTAAGATAAGAAAGCTTTTTCTGTGAAAAACAGTATGAGGATATTCTAATAAATTTCTATGTCAAATTATTATTGCTTGGTGGAAGCAAGGTTGTAGCTGAAATATTGTGTTAAAATATTTACGAGTTTTGTTAGCATACAGAATTTCTGAGTTCTTTCCCAGATGTTTCCTTCTTATTCTGTCCTCTTTATATCCTTTCTTTTTTGTTCTAACTTTCCTTCTAAAGGCATCTTCTTCATAATTTTCCACTGAATCCCTTTCTTCTTCCAATTAACTGATCAATGTTTCATTTTTAGATGGTGACAAAAGTTAATGTCATTTCTATAATTCCAGTTTGCTATGTGATATTGTGGTAGGTTGACCTTGGCTGACTGCCAGGTGCCCATCACACAACTCTCCCACACCCTGTCCTTAGCAAGACAGGAGAAAGTATGATAAAAAACTCACATGTTAAGGACAGGGAGATCACTCACCAATTACCATCACAGGAAAACAGACTCAACTTGGGGAAGAATAACTTCATTTATTGCCAGTTAATAACAGAGCAGGGTAGTGAGGAATAAGAACAAAACTAAAACGATTTTCACTCCATTGCCTCTCTACCTAGGAACAGTTTCCCTCTTAACTCTTCAGCCTCCCTCCTTTCCTGCCCCAAGAAGTGTACAGTAGATGCAGAATGAGGGTTGTGGTCAGTGCACAACACTTCGTCTCTACTGCTCCATCTCACGTTGTTTCCCTGAATCAGTGTGGAGTGTTTCCCATGGGATACATTCCTTCACAGACTTCTCCAATGTAGGCACTTCCTACAGGCTGCAGTTCTTCAAGAACTGCTCCAGTGTGGATTCATCCATGGACTATTGTCCTTTAGTCACAGACTTCTCCTTTCATGGGCCATGGCTCCAGCTAGGACCCTTTTCCTGTGTAAGCTGATATACTGTGTTTTATGGTTCTCCACAGGCTGTAGTGTCAATGACTGCTTTGGCGTAGTCATTGCTGTAGATGGTAGGTTGACAATATACTTCACCACGGTCTTCTGCAGGGGCTGCATGGAATATCGAGTGTACCCCCAGTCATTTCACAGATGACATTGAGTTGAGTATTTATCTGCTGGAAGGCTCTAAAGGTAAACCAATTTTGGTAGCCAAGTCAAGTAATTCACCATTTTACAAAGAAGAAAAAAAGAAGACATAAATATGAACAGGCTCTGTAACTGACCTCAGCATAACTATAAATTATAGCATAGCTATAAATTAAAATAATAGCATTTTCCACTAAAAATATGTTTGCAGTCACAATATATGCTGAAATCAAATGCAGATAGAAGATTGGGGCAGAACTCAAAAATCACTTAATGACAAGCCTTAACTTACTATGTTAAATGAGCTATCTAAATATCATCCTTGTTTGATTCACTTAAATAGCTATACATAATGACTCTATGAGAATTCAAAGGGATTTCCCTGTTTTGCAGTAGTACAGGTAGTTTTTCCTAAATCGACGACTTGGTCTCAGGACATAATTTGTTTACTAGAAGGAAGCATAAATTCATAAGGAAGACTGTAGACTGAAAAAAATGAAACATTTCCTTCTTCACTAAAAATTATCTGTTGATGTTTGCAACAGAAATGTAATTGTATCAATATTAAATACAAAATAGCAGTTCTGGAGCTGTCAGTCATTTTTAGCACATTGACAACTAGAAATTCCAAGTTAACACAAGTAGAATAAAGATTAAAAGTAGAAAATAGGCAGATGAGCTGAAAATTCAGGCCTCAGAGCCTAAACTCTTTCACATTAAAGGCATCAGTAAAAATTCCTTTGTCTTTAACAGTACCCAAATAAGGCTTACATTTTCTGGCCAATCAAAGGACTCGTTCATACAACAAAGTGCTAAAGAAATGTCAAAAGTACTCATTTCCTATGGAAATACTAATTGGAAAAAGTTTCAAGGACAAGGGATGAAATGAACATCCCTTATTCAAAGAATTGTTCATGCTGACTAGAGCCCTTGCTATTGCATTAATCAAGCAAACAATTTAGAGCCAATGTAAGGGGGGAAATGTGATTTATTACATGTTAGGAAATACTAAAACAGAAGCAAGAAATCTACAGGTAAGTTGTAGTGGTTATAGTGGAAGTAGGAGCAATTAGCACACTTTTATCAGAGGGTTATTTGAAATCAGGATTAGCACTCTTCATATCGCAGTCACACCACATGCACATGACATTCAATATGTGCTGTTGGCAGTTAGATAACCTAACAAGTGGAAGCTGAAGTGCCCATAGGTTTCTCATATAGTATGCATTGAAATTGATATTCTTGCAGTACATTGTTACTCTGTCTCACTTTCTCAGAGAAAAACTGGATAGCCAGCATTTCATAACATGACCATTCTGTTAGATAAACCTGATATACTTTCATCTTCCCCTGAAATAAAAATTAGAAATCAACAATAACATCTTCAGCACCAAAAGGCAGCTGATTCTATTGTCCCAAATTCCAATTAAACACAAGTTCCCCATGAATGGAATAAACCTATGGAGACCAACAAAAATGGTGTTGAAGACCTAGCTCTTCTCACATATTGTATTCTTCCTGCACAAAAGTCAAGTGACTGAAAATGAAAGTTCTTGGGTTTGTCATAGCTTCTTCTGTGGCACACATCCTTGAAAATGGCATATTATGAGTTTGATACTCTGTAACTCCTCTAAGTCTAGTCACTGGTTAAGGAAATTTGAAGTACTTTCCAAAGCATGACTCGGAGACACCAGTAGTGAAACAATATTCTTCCTAAAGTATTCAAACTTTTTTTCTCCTGTAGCTAATGGACAGTGATGTATCCAGAAATGTTGATTACAAGCATCTTAGATTGTGGCCAAAAAATCCAACAAAACAAAAACAAACCAACCAAAAAAAACCCCAAAAAAACTAGAACAAATCCGCAGGACAGAATTTTTCTAGTTTCAAAGCCAAACACAAAGAGAGTTGTTTCATGTCAGTTTGTGTAGTTTTGTGGGCATTTTGAGTCTTTATTATTATAATTATTTTTACAAATGGGCTTTGTTTTTTATTTTTTTGTTATGCCACTTCCATTTTTTTCTGCCATAAAGGAGGAAATAGCAAAATACCAGGAGAAACATCTCATGTTATCATTAGGTCAAAAATGCTGGGAGGTCTGTATATGAGTTCATAAAAGAAAAGCAAATTGAATATCAAACAGTACCTAATCTTGTGTCATAACTGAAAACATGTCTTGATTTCAGCATGAGATTGCTACTTAATATTCTTCCCACGTTGATTTCTATCCATATAAAGTGGTGTAAGCATGAAATACTAAAGGAGCTAGGTATGCCATAGGTCAGGCTCTTCAGCTTCACTTAAATGCTGCCAACTACATTTCCAAAAACATAGAGGAGTAACATGCCTGATTTAACATTTTTATTTGTAGTACTAATCATCAGTATTTATTTATGGCTAGTGAAAATTGTCTATGTGGTGTTAAAAAATGAAATTATGAAAAGAGTTTAGTATCTGAACCTTACTCCTGTTAGAATGCCTTCTTTCAGTTCATATGTAGTAGAATTGTAGATGACAAGAAATTTCAATGACATGCACATAGATGTTTATAAACACAAGAGATATATAAATGGATTTTGGAATCTGAAAGTTGAAAATACTACAATCCAATAAAACATTCAATCCAAGAAAACTCCATGTGCCTACTGATTTCTGCTCAAGCCTACTTGCCGATATTAAGCCTTGTTCTGAAGAGTAAATATAACATTTACACTAGTAAGGGGGAACTTCCATACCTATATGCTAAGCTTCACTTCATATGTTGATTTTTTTAAAAAACCCTAAATTGTAATTTTTGAGCAAGTTTAAATCACTGTGCAAATTTAAATAGATAAAAAGAGATTGATAAAAAAATGAATCTAAAAAATTTAAATAATTTGGGTTTTTTCTTCCTTATTAGCCGTGTGCTAGAAAGAAATGTCTGCAATGTTTCCCTGCAAAATGAAAAGAAATTAAGAAAATGTATCTTTCCAGTTTAATTACACTTTCTGAAAAACTTGATGAAATTTTACTTGTTTTGAAGTGCTAAAACAAATGTCGATTTGCAGACTTTATGATGTGAAATACAGTGCTTTCTATACTTTGGGCAGAAGTATAGAAAGCAATAAATATGGAGTAATTAATACCTAGGCAAAGGAGGGGAACAGAAAGCAAGCTATAAAGCACAACCTCAGAAGGAAATATGAGCAAAAACCATTGGGAATTCTTGAGAGCATTCAAAAAACGTGGTGCAAGTTACATTGTGTGTTTTTGTTGTTTGGGTTGTTTTTGGTTTTTTTATTTTTTTCAAAATTCTGTTATAACTACAGTCACCTTTCTTATTTCCTGCTCACTTAAACAGAGACTTTATAAAATGGATCATTTCTACTTCAATTTGTGCTTGATTTTCAGCTCTGCAGAGAAGACACTTGAAGTATTGCAAAAGTATATGTTTTCTGTACTATATGTTAGAAATATTCCTATGCTGACAATATTGGGATCACCAAAGATGAAATTTTATTTTGTTTTAGATGACAACACTTATTCTTGTGTATAGAATTTAAAAAAAAAAAAGAGACAAAAGATACTACAAGGTTATTGGGTCATTCAGTAACATAAAGGAAGGTACAAAGAATTCCCTTTATGTTTTTCTGCATAAACATGCACTCCAAAATCATTAGCAGTATGAGTAATAAACTGAAGCTTGCCACAATTGCCTGTAGCCAGCATCTTCATTTATGAAAAGAATTTGCCTCCCATGAGTTATGTCAGTGTGGCTGAGTGCATCCAGATGTAAACTGAGTACATTTTAATTAATGCATCAACATGCTAACAACCAAATCTTAAAAGCTGTAAATCAGAGACCCAATTGAATAAGTGTCTGGTTTCTGATAGTGTTGGAAGAATCACTGTTCAAAAGATCAGCAGAAGGAAAAGGAAGTTACAAGGAGTAACAAGGAAGTTATGCCCCTGACCTTTATTTAAATAGCTGAACGTGGGATGCCATTGTAAGCATCCCTGGCTGGGTTACTATCTGGTGTAAATCAAAGTAACTCCACTGATTTCAAGGCAATACATCTGTTTACATTATCTGATATGCTCACTGACATAATCCAAAATTGCAGAGTGCGTACATCTGACACACAATGTAGTACCACAAATCAGAGGTGTAAGTGCCTTTAAAATCAGTGGCCGAGACTCAACTGAAATTAGTAAGTGTAGGATTGCAACTTCAGCCTTTAATTGAATTGCTATCATGAGAATGACCAAGGCCAAACTTGAAGACTCTTTCTCTCTACAATTTAGACTTTCAAGCATCTTATTAGACCTGCTTATACACAGGCACAGACATCCACATGAAAGTTTCAGATGCCCAGATAGAGCTGTACTGAGCAATCTTTCCTTTGTTAAAAAAAAAAAAAAGAAAAAGAAAAAGAAAATAAGTCAGTATTTTCTCTACTACTTTTTTTACCCTCTTCTCTGTAAGCCTGTTCTTGCATATGGGCCTAATGCCTTATTTTCCCTGCAGTTGCTTTTGCTTCTCCCATTTTTTTCTTTCAGTTTCAAAGTCAAAGTGATTCAGCAGATTCATAGTAAAATATCTTGAAGATCTTCCTATATCCAAGTAGAACTAGACACACTGAAAACCAGATTTTAAGAAACCAAATGAAATAATTAATGCTGTATGAAGTGAACTCATTAATTCATCTCAATCTGATTCCCAATTAAGTTAGGCTGAAGTATCATGAAATCTATCTGTCATATTGACAAACAGGCATCCTATCATGT